>NW_027316300.1:0-30743 GCF_026437365.1 Eucyclogobius newberryi | reverse complement strand
CCAAACCAAGACTAAACCAAGACTAAACCAGGACTAAACCAGGACTAAACCAGGTCTAAACCAAGACTAAACCAAGACTAAACCAGGACTAAACTAAGACTAAACCAAGACTAAACTAAGACTAAACCAGGACTAAACCAGGACTAAACCAAGACTAAACCAAGACTAAACCAGGACTAAACCAAGACTAAACCAGGACTAAACCAAGATTAAACCAAGACTAAACCAGGACTAAACCAAGACCAAACCAAGACTAAACCAGGACTAAACCAGGACTAAACCAGGACTAAACCAGGACTAAACCAAGAGTAAACCAAGACTAAACCAGGACTAAACTAAGACTAAACCAAGACTAAACCAGGACTAAACCAGGACTAAACCAGGACTAAACCAAGACTAAACCAAGACTAAACCAGGACTAAACCAGGACTAAACCAGGGCTAAACCAAGACTAAACCAGGACTAAACGAAGACCAAACCAAGACTAAACCAAGACTAAACCAGGACTAAACCAGGACTAAACCAGGTCTAAACCAAGACCAAACCAAGACTAAACCAAGACCAAACTAAGACTAAACCAGGACTAAACCAGGACTAAACCAAGACTAAACCAAGACTAAACCAGGACTAAACCAGGACTAAACCAGGACTAAACCAGGTCTAAACCAGGACTAAACCAAGACTAAACCAGGACTAAACCAGGACTAAACCAGGACTAAACCAGGTCTAAACCAAGACTAAACCAGGTCTAAACCAAGACTAAACCAAGACTAAACCAAGACTGAACCAGGTCTAAACCAGGACTAAACCAGGACTAAACCAGGACTAAACCAGGACTAAACCAAGACTAAACCAAGACTAAACCAAGACTAAACCAAGACTGAACCAGGTCTAAACCAGGACTAAACCAGGACTAAACCAGGACTAAACCAGGACTAAACCAGGACTAAACCAAGACTAAACCAGGTCTAAACCAGGACTAAACCAGGACTAAACCAGGACTAAACCAAGACTAAACCAGGACTAAACCAAGACTAAACCAAGACTAAACCAGGACTAAACCAGGACTAAACCAAGACTAAACCAAGACTAAACCAGGACTAAACCAGGACTAAACCAGGACTAAACCAAGACTAAACCAGGACTAAACCAGGACTAAACCAGGACTAAACCAGGTCTAAACCAAGACTAAACCAGGACTAAACCAGGACTAAACCAAGACTAAACCAGGACTAAACCAGGACTAAACCAGGACTAAACCAAGACTAAACCAGGACTAAACCAGGACTAAACCAGGACTAAACCAAGACCAAACCAAGACTAAACCAAGACTAAACCAGGAATAAACCAGGACTAAACCAGGACTAAACCAGGACTAAACCAAGACTAAACCAGGACTAAACCAGGACTAAACCAGGACTAAACCAGGTCTAAACCAAGACTAAACCAGGACTAAACCAGGACTAAACCAGGACTAAACCAGGACTAAACCAAGACTAAACCAGGACTAAACCAGGACTAAACCAGGACTAAACCAGGACTAAACCAAGACTAAACCAGGACTAAACCAGGACTAAACCAGGACCAAACCAAGACTAAACCAAGACTAAACCAGGACTAAACCAGGACTAAACCAGGACTAAACCAGGTCTAAACCAGAACTAAACCAGGACTAAACCAGGACTAAACCAGGACTAAACCAGGTCTAAACCAGGACTAAACCAGGACTAAATCAAGACCAAACCAAGACTAAACCAAGACTAAACCAGGACTAAACCAGGACTAAACCAGGACTAAACCAGGACTAAACCAAGACTAAACCAAGACTAAACCAGGACTAAACCAGGACTAAACCAGGACTAAACCAAGACTAAACCAAGACTAAACCAGGACTAAACCAGGACTAAACCAGGACTAAACCAAGACTAAACCAGGACTAAACCAGGACTAAACCAGGACTAAACCAAGACTAAACCAGGACTAAACCAAGATTAAACCAAGACTAAACCAGGACTAAACCAAGACCAAACCAAGACTAAACCAGGACTAAACCAGGACTAAACCAGGACTAAACCAGGACTAAACCAAGATTAAACCAAGACTAAACCAGGACTAAACCAGGACTAAACCAAGACTAAACCAGGACTAAACCAGGACTAAACCAGGACTAAACCAGGACTAAACCAAGACTAAACCAGGACTAAACCAGGACTAAATCAAGACCAAACCAAGACCAAACCAAGACTAAACCAAGACTAAACCAGGACTAAACCAGGACTAAACCAGGACTAAACCAGGACTAAACCAGGACTAAACCAAGACCAAACCAAGACTAAACCAGGACTAAACCAGGACTAAACCAAGACTAAACCAAGACTAAACCAGGACTAAACCAGGACTAAACCAGGACTAAACCAAGACTAAAACAGGACTAAACCAGGACTAAACCAAGACTAAACCAGGAATAAACCAATACTAAACCAAGACTAAACCAGGACTAAACCAGGACTAAACCAAGACTAAACCAAGACTAAACCAGGACTAAACCAGGACTAGACCAGGACTAAACCAGGACTAAACCAGGACTAAACCAAGACTAAACCAAGACTAAACCAAGACTAAACCAGGACTAAACCAGGACTAAACCAAGACTAAACCAAGACTAAACCAAGACTAAACCAGGACTAAACCAGGACTAAACCAGGACTAAACCAGGACTAAACCAAGACTAAACCAGGACTAAACCAGGACTAAACCAAGACTAAACCAAGACCAAACCAAGACTAAACCAGGACTAAACCAGGACTAAACCAGGACTAAACCAGGACTAAACCAAGAGTAAACCAAGACTAAACCAGGACTAAACAAAGACTAAACCAAGACTAAACCAGGACTAACCAAGACTAAACCAGGACTAAACCAAGACCAAACCAAGACTAAACCAGGACTAAACCAGGACTAAACCAGGACAAAAACCAGGACTAAACCAAGACTAAACCAGGACTAAACCAGGATTAAACCAAGACTAAACCAGGACTAAACCAAGACTAAACCAGGACTAAACCAGGACTAAACCAGGACTAAACCAAGACTAAACCAAGACTAAACCAGGACTAAACCAGGACTAGACCAGGACTAAACCAAGACTAAACCAGGACTAAACCAGGACTAAACCAGGACTAAACCAAGACTAAACCAAGACTAAACCAGGACTAAACCAGGACTAAACCAGGACTAAACCAATACTAAACCAGGACTAAACTAAACCAGGACTAAACCAGGACTAAACCAGGACTAAACCAATACTAAACCAGGACTAAACTAAACCAGGACTAAACCAGGACTAAACCAGGACTAAACCAAGACTAAACCAGGACTAAACCAGGACTAAACCAAGACTAAACCAGGACTAAACCAGGACTAAACCAGGACTAAACCAAGACCAAACCAAGACTAAACCAGGACTAAACCAGGACTAAACCAGGACTAAACGAAGACTAAACCAGGACTAAACAAGGACTAAACCAAGACCAAACCAAGACTAAACCAGGACTAAACCAGGACTAAACCAGGACTAAACCAAGACTAAACCAAGACTAAACCAGGACTAAACTAAGACTAAACTAAGACTAAACCAAGACTAAACCAGGACTAAACCAGGACTAAACCAGGACTAAACCAAGACTAAACCAAGACTAAACCAGGACTAAACCAGGACTAAACCAGGGCTAAACCAAGACTAAACCAGGACTAAACCAGGACTAAACGAAGACCAAACCAAGACTAAACCAGGACTAAACCAGGACTAAACCAGGACTAAACCAAGACTAAACCAGGACTAAACCAGGACTAAACCAGGACTAAACCAGGACTAAACCAAGACTAAACCAGGACTAAACCAGGACTAAACGAAGACCAAACCAAGACTAAACCAAGACTAAACCAGGACTAAACCAGGACTAAACCAGGTCTAAACCAAGACTAAACCAAGACTAAACCAGGACTAAACTAAGACTAAACCAAGACTAAACTAAGACTAAACCAGGACTAAACCAGGACTAAACCAAGACTAAACCAAGACTAAACCAGGACTAAACAAAGACTAAACCAGGACTAAACCAAGATTAAACCAAGACTAAACCAGGACTAAACCAAGACCAAACCAAGACTAAACCAGGACTAAACCAGGACTAAACCAGGACTAAACCAGGACTAAACCAAGAGTAAACCAAGACTAAACCAGGACTAAACTAAGACTAAACCAAGACTAAACCAGGACTAAACCAGGACTAAACCAGGACTAAACCAAGACTAAACCAAGACTAAACCAGGACTAAACCAGGACTAAACCAGGGCTAAACCAAGACTAAACCAGGACTAAACGAAGACCAAACCAAGACTAAACCAAGACTAAACCAGGACTAAACCAGGACTAAACCAGGTCTAAACCAAGACCAAACCAAGACTAAACCAAGACCAAACTAAGACTAAACCAGGACTAAACCAGGACTAAACCAAGACTAAACCAAGACTAAACCAGGACTAAACCAGGACTAAACCAGGACTAAACCAGGTCTAAACCAGGACTAAACCAAGACTAAACCAGGACTAAACCAGGACTAAACCAGGACTAAACCAGGTCTAAACCAAGACTAAACCAGGTCTAAACCAAGACTAAACCAAGACTAAACCAAGACTAAACCAAGACTGAACCAGGTCTAAACCAGGACTAAACCAGGACTAAACCAGGACTAAACCAGGACTAAACCAGGACTAAACCAAGACTAAACCAGGTCTAAACCAGGACTAAACCAGGACTAAACCAGGACTAAACCAAGACTAAACCAGGACTAAACCAAGACTAAACCAAGACTAAACCAGGACTAAACCAGGACTAAACCAAGACTAAACCAAGACTAAACCAGGACTAAACCAGGACTAAACCAGGACTAAACCAAGACTAAACCAGGACTAAACCAGGACTAAACCAGGACTAAACCAGGTCTAAACCAAGACTAAACCAGGACTAAACCAGGACTAAACCAGGTCTAAACCAAGACTAAACCAGGACTAAACCAGGACTAAACCAGGACTAAACCAAGACTAAACCAGGACTAAACCAGGACTAAACCAGGACTAAACCAAGACTAAACCAGGACTAAACCAGGACTAAACCAGGACTAAACCAAGACCAAACCAAGACTAAACCAAGACTAAACCAGGACTAAACCAGGACTAAACCAGGTCTAAACCAGGACTAAACCAAGACTAAACCAGAACTAAACCAGGACTAAACCAGGACTAAACCAGGACTAAACCAGGTCTAAACCAAGACTAAACCAGGTCTAAACCAGGACTAAACCAGGACTAAACCAGGACTAAACCAGGACTAAAACAGGACTAAACCAAGACTAAACCAGGACAAAACCAGGACTAAACCAGGACTAAACCAAGACTAAACCAAGACTAAACCAGGACTAAACCAGGACTAAACCAAGACTAAACCAGGACTAAACCAAGACCAAACCAAGACTAAACCAAGACTAAACCATGACTAAACTAAGACTAAACCAGGACTAAACCAAGACTAAACCAGGACTAAACCAGGACTAAAGCAGGACTAAACAAGACTAAACCAAGACTAAACCAGGACTAAACCAAGACTAAACCAAGACAAACCAAGACTAAACCAGGACTAAACCAGGTCTAAACCAAGACTAAACTAGGTCTAAACCAGGTCTAAACCAGGACTAAACCAGGAATAAACCAAGACTAAACCAGGACTAAACCAAGACTAAACCAGGACTAAACCAAGACCAAACCAAGACTAAACCAAGACTAAACCATGACTAAACTAAGACTAAACCAGGACTAAACCAAGACTAAACCAGGACTAAACCAGGACTAAAGCAGGACTAAACAAGACTAAACCAAGACTAAACCAGGACTAAACCAAGACTAAACCAAGACAAACCAAGACTAAACCAGGACTAAACCAGGTCTAAACCAATACTAAACTAGGTCTAAACCAGGTCTAAACCAGGACTAAACCAGGAATAAACCAAGACTAAACCAGGACTAAACCAGGACTAAACCAGGACTAAACCAGGACTAAACCAAGACTAAACCAGGACTAAACCAGGACTAAACCAAGAGTAAACCAGGACTAAACCAAGACTAAACCAAGACTAAACCAAGACTAAACCAAGACTAAACCAGGACTAAACCAAGACTAAACCAAGACTAAACCAGGACTAAACCAGGACTAAACCAAGACTAAACCAGGACTAAACCAGGACTAAACCAGGACTAAACCAAGACCAAACCAAGACTAAACCAGGACTAAACCAGGACTAAACCAAGACTAAACCAAGACTAAACCAGGACTAAACCAGGACTAAACTAAGACTAAACCAAGACTAAACCAGGACTAAACCAGGACAAAACCAGGACTAAACCAGGACTAAACCAAGACTAAACCAAGACTAAACCAGGACTAAACCAGGACTAAACCAAGACTAAACCAGGACTAAACCAAGACCAAACCAAGACTAAACCAAGACTAAACCATGACTAAACTAAGACTAAAACAGGACTAAACCAAGACTAAACCAGGACTAAACCAGGACTAAAGCAGGACTAAACAAGACTAAACCAAGACTAAACCAGGACTAAACCAAGACTAAACCAAGACAAACCAAGACTAAACCAGGACTAAACCAGGTCTAAACCAAGACTAAACTAGGTCTAAACCAGGTCTAAACCAGGACTAAACCAGGAATAAACCAAGACTAAACCAGGACTAAACCAGGACTAAACCAAGACTAAACCAAGACAAACCAAGACTAAACCAGGACTAAACCAGGTCTAAACCAAGACTAAACTAGGTCTAAACCAGGTCTAAACCAGGTCTAAACCAGGACTAAACCAGGACTAAACCAGGACTAAACCAAGACTAAACCAGGTCTAAACCAGGACTAAACCAGGTCTAAACCAAGACTAAACCAAGACTAAACTAAGACTAAACCAGGACTAAACCAATACTAAACCAGGACTAAACCAGGACTAAAGCAGGATTAAACAAGACTAAACCAAGACTAAACCAGGACTAAACCAAGACTAAACCAAGACAAACCAAGACTAAACCAGGACTAAACCAGGTCTAAACCAAGACTAAACTAGGTCTAAACCAGGTCTAAACCAGGACCAAACCAGGACTAAACCAAGACTAAACCAGGACTAAACCAGGACTAAAGCAGGACTAAACAAGACTAAACCAAGACTAAACCAGGACTAAACCAAAACTAAACCAAGACAAACCAAGACTAAACCAGGACTAAACCAGGTCTAAACCAAGACTAAACTAGGTCTAAACCAGGTCTAAACCAGGACTAAACCAGGACTAAACCAGGACTAAACCAAGACTAAACCAGGTCTAAACCAGGACTAAACCAGGTCTAAACCAAGACTAAACCAGGACTAAACCAGGACTAAACCAGGACTAAACCAAGACTAAACCAAGACTAAACCAGGACTAAACCAGGACTAAACCAGGACTAAACCAAGACTAAACCAGGACTAAACCAGGACTAAACCAAGAGTAAACCAGGACTAAACCAAGACTAAACCAAGACTAAACCAAGACTAAACCAGGACTAAACCAGGACTAAACCAAGACTAAACCAGGACTAAACCAGGACTAAACCAGGACTAAACCAAGACCAAACCAAGACTAAACCAGGACTAAACCAGGACTAAACCAAGACTAAACCAAGACTAAACCAGGACTAAACCAGGACTAAACTAAGATTAAACCAAGACTAAACCAGGACTAAACCAGGACTAAACCAGGAAAAAACCAAGACTAAACCAGGACTAAACCAAGACTAAACCAGGACTAAACCAGGACTAAACCAGGACTAAACCAAGACTAAACCAGGACTAAACCAGGACAAAACCAGGACTAAACCAGGACTAAACCAAGACTAAACCAGGACTAAACCAGGACTAAACCAAGACCAAACCAAGACTAAACCAGGACTAAACCAGGACTAAACCAGGACTAAACCAGGACTAAACCAAGATTAAACCAAGACTAAACCAGGACTAAACCAAGATTAAACCAAGACTAAACCAGGACTAAACCAGGACTAAACCAGGACTAAACCAGGACTAAACCAAGACTAAACCAGGACTAAACCAAGACCAAACCAAGACTAAACCAAGACTAAACCAGGACTAAACCAGGACAGGACTAAACCAGGACTAAACCAGGACTAAACCAGGACTAAACCAGGACTAAACCAGGACTAAACCAGGTCTAAACCAAGACTAAACCAGGTCTAAACCAAGACTAAACCAAGACTAAACCAGGACTAAACCAGGACAGGACTAAACCAGGACTAAACCAGGACTAAACCAGGACTAAACCAGGACTAAACCAGGACTAAACCAGGTCTAAACCAAGACTAAACCAGGTCCAAACCAAGACTAAACCAGGTCTAAACCAGGTCTAAACCAGGACTAAACCAGGAATAAACCAGGACTAAACCAGGACTAAACCAGCTCTAAACAAAGACTAAACCAGGTCTAAACCAGGACTAAACCAGGTCTAAACCAAGACTAAACCAGGACTAAACCAGGTATAAACCAGGACTAAACCAGGACTAAACCAGGACTAAACCAGAACTAAACCAGGACTAAACCAGGACTAAACCAAGACTAAACCAAGACTAAAGCAGGACTAAACCAAGACTAAACCAGGACTAAACCAGGACTAAACCAGGACTAAACCAAGACTAAACCAGGACTAAACCAGGACTAAACCAGGACTAAACCAGGTCTAAACCAAGACTAAACCAGGACTAAACCAAGACTAAACCAGGACTAAACCAAGACTAAACCAGGACTAAACAAAGACTAAACCAGGACTAAACCAAGACTAAACCAAGACTAAACCAGGACTAAACCAAGACTAAACCAGGACTAAACCAGGATTAAACCAGGACTAAACCAAGACTAAACCAGGACTAAACCAGGACTAAACCAGGACTAAACCAAGACTAAACCAGGACTAAACCAGGACTAAACCAGGACTAAACCAGGACTAAACCAGGACTAAACCAGGTCTAAACCAAGACTAAACCAAGACTAAACCAGGACTAAACCAGGACTAAACCAAGACTAAACCAGGACTAAACCAGGACTAAACCAAGACTAAACCAAGACCAAACCAAGACTAAACCAAGACTAAACCAAGACTAAACCAGGACTAAACCAGGACTAAACCAGGACTAAACCAAGACTAAACCAGGACTAAACCAGGACTAAACCAGGACTAAACCAAGACTAAACCAAGACTAAACCAGGACTAAACCAGGACTAAACCAGGACTAAACCAAGACTAAACCAGGACTAAAACAGGACTAAACCAGGACTAAACCAAGACTAAACCAAGACTAAACCAGGACTAAACCAGGACTAAACCAAGACCAAACCAAGACTAAACCAGGACTAAACCAGGACTAAACCAGGACTAAACCAGGGCTAAACCAAGACTAAACCAGGACTAAACCAGGACTAAACGAAGACCAAACCAAGACTAAACCAGGACTAAACCAGGACTAAACCAGGACTAAACCAAGACTAAACCAAGACTAAACCAGGACTAAACCAGGACTAAACCAGGGCTAAACCAGGACTAAACCAGGACTAAACCAGGACTAAACGAAGACCAAACCAAGACTAAACCAAGACTAAACCAGGACTAAACCAGGACTAAACCAGGTCTAAACCAAGACTAAACCAAGACTAAACCAGGACTAAACTAAGACTAAACCAAGACTAAACTAAGACTAAACCAGGACTAAACCAGGACTAAACCAAGACTAAACCAAGACTAAACCAGGACTAAACCAAGACTAAACCAGGACTAAACCAAGATTAAACCAAGACTAAACCAGGACTAAACCAAGACCAAACCAAGACTAAACCAGGACTAAACCAGGACTAAACCAGGACTAAACCAGGACTAAACCAAAAGTAAACCAAGACTAAACCAGGACTAAACTAAGACTAAACCAAGACTAAACCAGGACTAAACCAGGACAAAACCAGGACTAAACCAAGACTAAACCAAGACTAAACCAGGACTAAACCAGGACTAAACCAGGGCTAAACCAAGACTAAACCAGGACTAAACGAAGACCAAACCAAGACTAAACCAAGACTAAACCAGGACTAAACCAGGACTAAACCAGGTCTAAACCAAGACCAAACTAAGACTAAACCAAGACCAAACTAAGACTAAACCAGGACTAAACCAGGACTAAACCAGGACTAAACCAAGACTAAACCAAGACTAAACCAGGACTAAACCAGGACTAAACCAGGACTAAACCAGGTCTAAACCAGGACTAAACCAAGACTAAACCAGGACTAAACCAGGACTAAACCAGGACTAAACCAGGTCTAAACCAAGACTAAACCAGGTCTAAACCAGGTCTAAACCAAGACTAAACCAAGACTAAACCAGGTCTAAACCAGGACTAAACCAGGACTAAACCAGGACTAAACCAGGACTAAACCAGGACTAAACCAAGACTAAACCAGGACTAAACCAAGACTAAACCAAGACTAAACAAAGACTAAACCAGGACTAAACCAAGACTAAACCAGGACTAAACCAGGACTAAACCAGTACTAAACCAGGTCTAAACCAAGACTAAACCAGGACTAAACCAGGACTAAACCAGGTCTAAACCAAGACTAAACCAGGACTAAACCAGGACTAAACCAGGACTAAACCAAGACTAAACCAAGACTAAACCAGGACTAAACCAGGACTAAACCAGGACTAAACCAGGACTAAACCAAGACTAAACCAGGACTAAACCAGGACTAAACCAGGACTAAACCAAGACTAAACCAAGACTAAACCAGGACTAAACCAGGACTAAACCAGGACTAAACCAGGTCTAAACCAGGACTAAACCAAGACTAAACCAGAACTAAACCAGGACTAAACCAGGACTAAACCAGGACTAAACCAGGTCTAAACCAAGACTAAACCAGGTCTAAACCAGGACTAAACCAGGACTAAACCAGGACTAAACCAGGACTAAAACAGGACTAAACCAAGACTAAACAAAGACTAAACCAGGACTAAACCAGGACTAAACCAGGACTAAACCAAGACTAAACCAAGACTAAACCAGGACTAAACCAGGACTAAACCAAGACTAAACCAGGACTAAACCAAGACCAAACCAAGACTAAACCAAGACTAAACCAAGACTAAACTAAGACTAAACCAGGACTAAACCAAGACTAAACCAGGACTAAACCAGGACTAAAGCAGGACTAAACAAGACTAAACCAAGACTAAACCAGGACTAAACCAAGACTAAACCAAGACAAACCAAGACTAAACCAGGACTAAACCAGGTCTAAACCAAGACTAAACTAGGTCTAAACCAGGTCTAAACCAGGACTAAACCAGGACTAAACCAAGACTAAACCAGGACTAAACCAGGACTAAAGCAGGACTAAACAAGACTAAACCAAGACTAAACCAGGACTAAACCAAGACTAAACCAAGACAAACCAAGACTAAACCAGGACTAAACCAGGTCTAAACCAAGACTAAACTAGGTCTAAACCAGGTCTAAACCAGGACTAAACCAGGACTAAACCAGGACTAAACCAAGACTAAACCAGGTCTAAACCAGGACTAAACCAGGTCTAAACCAAGACTAAACCAAGACTAAACTAAGACTAAACCAGGACTAAACCAAGACTAAACCAGGACTAAACCAGGACTAAAGCAGGACTAAACAAGACTAAACCAAGACTAAACCAGGACTAAACCAAGACTAAACCAAGACAAACCAAGACTAAACCAGGACTAAACCAGGTCTAAACCAAGACTAAACTAGGTCTAAACCAGGTCTAAACCAGGACTAAACCAGGACTAAACCAAGACTAAACCAGGACTAAACCAGGACTAAAGCAGGACTAAACAAGACTAAACCAAGACTAAACCAGGACTAAACCAAGACTAAACCAAGACAAACCAAGACTAAACCAGGACTAAACCAGGTCTAAACCAACACTAAACTAGGTCTAAACCAGGTCTAAACCAGGACTAAACCAGGACTAAACCAGGACTAAACAAAGACTAAACCAAGACTAAACCAGGTCTAAACCAGGACTAAACCAGGTCTAAACCAAGACTAAACCAGGACTAAACCAGGACTAAACCAGGACTAAACCAGGACTAAACCAAGACTAAACCAGGACTAAACCAGGACTAAACCAGGACTAAACCAAGACTAAACCAGGACTAAACCAGGACTAAACCAAGAGTAAACAGGGACTAAACCAAGACTAAACCAAGACTAAACCAAGACTAAACCAGGACTAAACCAGGACTAAACCAGGACTAAACCAAGACTAAACCAAGACTAAACCAAGACTAAACCAGGACTAAACCAGGACTAAACCAAGACTAAACCAGGACTAAACCAGGACTAAACCAGGACTAAACCAAGACCAAACCAAGACTAAACCAGGACTAAACCAGGACTAAACCAAGACTAAACCAAGACTAAACCAGGACTAAACCAGGACTAAACTAAGACTAAACCAAGACTAAACCAGGACTAAACCAGGACTAAACCAAGACTAAACCAGGACTAAACCAAGACTAAACCAGGACTAAACCAGGACTAAACCAGGACTAAACCAAGACTAAACCAGGACTAAACCAGGACAAAACCAGGACTAAACCAGGACTAAACCAAGACTAAACCAGGACTAAACCAGGACTAAACCAAGACCAAACCAAGACTAAACCAGGACTAAACCAGGACTAAACCAGGACTAAACCAAGATTAAACCAAGACTAAACCAGGACTAAACCAAGATTAAACCAAGACTAAACCAAGACTAAACCAGGACTAAACCAGGACTAAACCAGGACTAAACCAGGACTAAACCAAGACTAAACCAGGACTAAACCAAGACCAAACCAAGACTAAACCAAGACTAAACCAGGACTAAACCAGGACAGGACTAAACCAGGACTAAACCAGGACTAAACCAAGACTAAACCAGGTCTAAACCAAGACTAAACCAGGACTAAACCAGGACTGAACCAGGACTAAACCAGGACTAAACCAGGACTAAACCAGGACTAAACCAGGTCTAAACCAAGACTAAACCAGGTCTAAACCAAGACTAAACCAGGTCTAAACCAGGTCTAAACCAGGACTAAACCAGGAATAAACCAGGACTAAACCAGGACTAAACCAGCTCTAAACAAAGACTAAACCAGGTCTAAACCAGGACTAAACCAGGTCTAAACCAAGACTAAACCAGGACTAAACCAGGTATAAACCAGGACTAAACCAGGACTAAACCAGGACTAAACCAGAACTAAACCAGGACTAAACCAGGACTAAACCAAGACTAAACCAAGACTAAAGCAGGACTAAACCAAGACTAAACCAGGACTAAACCAGGACTAAACCAGGACTAAACCAAGACTAAACCAGGACTAAACCAGGACTAAACCAGGACTAAACCAGGTCTAAACCAAGACTAAACCAGGACTAAACCAGGACTAAACCAGGACTAAACCAAGACTAAACCAGGACTAAACCAAGACTAAACCAGGACTAAACAAAGACTAAACCAGGACTAAACCAGGACTAAACCAAGACTAAACCAAGACTAAACCAGGACTAAACCAAGACTAAACCAGGACTAAACCAGGATTAAACCAGGACTAAACCAAGACTAAACCAGGACTAAACCAGGACTAAACCAGGACTAAACCAAGACTAAACCAGGACTAAACCAGGACTAAACCAGGACTAAACCAGGTCTAAACCAAGACTAAACCAAGACTAAACCAGGACTAAACCAGGACTAAACCAAGACTAAACCAGGACTTAACCAGGACTAGACCAAGACTAAACCAGGACTAAACCAGGACTAAACCAGGACTAAACCAGGACTAAACCAAGACTAAACCAGGACTAAACCAGGACTAAACCAGGTCTAAACCAAGACCAAACCAAGACTAAACCAAGACTAAACCAAGACTAAACCAGGACTAAACCAGGACTAAACCAAGACTAAACCAGGACTAAACCAGGACTAAACCAGGACTAAACCAGGACTAAACCAAGACTAAACCAGGACTAAACCAAGACTAAACCAGGACTAAACCAGGACTAAACCAGGACTAAACCAAGACTAAACCAGGACTAAAACAGGACTAAACCAGGACTAAACCAAGACTAAACCAAGACTAAACCAGGACTAAACCAGGACTAAACCAAGACCAAACCAAGACTAAACCAGGACTAAACCAGGACTAAACCAGGACTAAACCAAGACTAAACCAAGACTAAACCAGGACTAAACCAGGACTAAACTAAGACTAAACTAAGACTAAACCAAGACTAAACCAAGACTAAACCAAGACTAAACCAGGACTAAACCAGGACTAAACCAAGACTAAACCAGGACTAAACCAAGACCAAACCAAGACTAAACCAGGACTAAACCAGGACTAAACCAGGACTAAACCAAGACTAAACCAGGACTAAACCAGGACTAAACCAGGACTAAACCAGGACCAAACCAAGACTAAACCAGGACTAAACCAGGACTAAACCAGGACTAAACCAGGACTAAACCAAGATTAAACCAAGACTAAACCAGGACTAAACCAAGATTAAACCAAGACTAAACCAGGACTAAACCAGGACTAAACCAGGACTAAACCAGGACTAAACCAAGACTAAACCAGGACTAAACCAAGACCAAACCAAGACTAAACCAAGACTAAATCAGGACTAAACCAGGACAGGACTAAACCAGGACTAAACCAGGACTAAACCAAGACTAAACCAAGACTAAACCAAGACTAAAGCAGGACTAAACCAGGACTAAACCAGGACTAAACCAGGACTAAACCAGGACTAAACCAGGTCTAAACCAAGACTAAAGCAGGTCTAAACCAAGACTAAACCAAGACTAAACCAGGACTAAACCAGGACAGGACTAAACCAGGACTAAACCAGGACTAAACCAAGACTAAACCAGGACTAAACCAAGACCAAACCAAGACTAAACCAAGACTAAACCAGGACTAAACCAGGACTAAACCAGGACTAAACCAGGTCTAAACCAGGACTAAACCAAGACTAAACCAGAACTAAACCAGGACTAAACCAGGACTAAACCAGGACTAAACCAGGTCTAAACCAAGACTAAACCAGGTCTAAACCAGGACTAAACCAGGACTAAACCAGGACTAAACCAGGACTAAAACAGGACTAAACCAAGACTAAACCAAGACTAAACCAGGACTAAACCAGGACTAAACCAGGACTAAACCAAGACTAAACCAAGACTAAACCAGGACTAAACCAGGACTAAACCAAGACTAAACCAGGACTAAACCAAGACCAAACCAAGACTAAACCAAGACTAAACCAAGACTAAACTAAGACTAAACCAGGACTAAACCAAGACTAAACCAGGACTAAACCAGGACTAAAGCAGGACTAAACAAGACTAAACCAAGACTAAACCAGGACTAAACCAAGACTAAACCAAGACAAACCAAGACTAAACCAGGACTAAACCAGGTCTAAACCAAGACTAAACTAGGTCTAAACCAGGTCTAAACCAGGACTAAACCAGGACTAAACCAAGACTAAACCAGGACTAAACCAGGACTAAAGCAGGACTAAACAAGACTAAACCAAGACTAAACCAAGACAAACCAAGACTAAACCAGGACTAAACCAGGTCTAAACCAAGACTAAACTAGGTCTAAACCAGGTCTAAACCAGGACTAAACCAGGACTAAACCAAGACTAAACCAGGACTAAACCAGGACTAAAGCAGGACTAAACAAGACTAAACCAAGACTAAACCAGGACTAAACCAAGACTAAACCAAGACAAACCAAGACTAAACCAGGACTAAACCAGGTCTAAACCAAGACTAAACTAGGTCTAAACCAGGTCTAAACCAGGACTAAACCAGGACTAAACCAGGACTAAACCAAGACTAAACCAGGTCTAAACCAGGACTAAACCAGGTCTAAACCAAGACTAAACCAAGACTAAACTAAGACTAAACCAGGACTAAACCAAGACTAAACCAGGACTAAACCAGGACTAAAGCAGGACTAAACAAGACTAAACCAAGACTAAACCAGGACTAAACCAAGACTAAACCAAGACAAACCAAGACTAAACCAGGACTAAACCAGGTCTAAACCAAGACTAAACTAGGTCTAAACCAGGTCTAAACCAGGACTAAACCAGGACTAAACCAAGACTAAACCAGGACTAAACCAGGACTAAAGCAGGACTAAACAAGACTAAACCAAGACTAAACCAGGACTAAACCAAGACTAAACCAAGACAAACCAAGACTAAACCAGGACTAAACCAGGTCTAAACCAACACTAAACTAGGTCTAAACCAGGTCTAAACCAGGACTAAACCAGGACTAAACCAGGACTAAACCAGGACTAAACCAAGACTAAACCAGGTCTAAACCAGGACTAAACCAGGTCTAAACCAAGACTAAACCAGGACTAAACCAGGACTAAACCAGGACTAAACCAGGACTAAACCAAGACTAAACCAGGACTAAACCAGGACTAAACCAGGACTAAACCAAGACTAAACCAGGACTAAACCAGGACTAAACCAAGAGTAAACCAAGACTAAACCAAGACTAAACCAAGACTAAACCAGGACTAAACCAGGACTAAACCAGGACTAAACCAAGACTAAACCAAGACTAAACCAAGACTAAACCAGGACTAAACCAGGACTAAACCAAGACTAAACCAGGACTAAACCAGGACTAAACCAGGACTAAACCAAGACCAAACCAAGACTAAACCAGGACTAAACCAGGACTAAACCAAGACTAAACCAAGACTAAACCAGGACTAAACCAGGACTAAACTAAGACTAAACCAAGACTAAACCAGGACTAAACCAGGACTAAACCAAGACTAAACCAGGACTAAACCAAGACTAAACCAGGACTAAACCAGGACTAAACCAGGACTAAACCAAGACTAAACCAGGACTAAACCAGGACAAAACCAGGACTAAACCAGGACTAAACCAAGACTAAACCAGGACTAAACCAGGACTAAACCAAGACCAAACCAAGACTAAACCAGGACTAAACCAGGACTAAACCAGGACTAAACCAAGATTAAACCAAGACTAAACCAGGACTAAACCAAGATTAAACCAAGACTAAACCAAGACTAAACCAGGACTAAACCAGGACTAAACCAGGACTAAACCAAGACTAAACCAGGACTAAACCAAGACCAAACCAAGACTAAACCAAGACTAAACCAGGACTAAACCAGGACAGGACTAAACCAGGACTAAACCAGGACTAAACCAAGACTAAACCAGGACTAAACCAGGACTAAACCAGGACTAAACCAGGACTAAACCAGGTCTAAACCAAGACTAAACCAGGTCTAAACCAAGACTAAACCAGGTCTAAACCAAGACTAAACCAAGACTAAACCAGGACTAAACCAGGACTAAACCAGGACTAAACCAAGACTAAACCAGGACTAAACCAGGACTAAACCAGGACTAAACCAGGACTAAACCAGGTCTAAACCATGAATAAACCAGGACTAAACCAGGACTAAACCAGGACTAAACCAAGACTAAACCAGGACTAAACCAGGACTAAACCAGGACTAAACCAGGTCTAAACCAGGACTAAACCATGAATAAACCAGGACTAAACCAGGACTAAACCAGTTCTAAACAAAGACTAAACCAGGTCTAAACCAGGACTAAACCAGGTCTAAACCAAGACTAAACCAGGACTAAACCAGGTATAAACCAGGACTAAACCAGGACTAAACCAGGACTAAACCAGAACTAAACCAGGACTAAACCAGGACTAAACCAAGACTAAACCAAGACTAAAGCAGGACTAAACCAAGACTAAACCAGGACTAAACCAGGACTAAACCAGGACTAAACCAAGACTAAACCAGGACTAAACCAGGACTAAACCAGGACTAAACCAGGTCTAAACCAAGACTAAACCAGGACTAAACCAGGACTAAACCAGGACTAAACCAAGACTAAACCAGGACTAAACCAAGACTAAACCAGGACTAAACAAAGACTAAACCAGGACTAAACCAGGACTAAACCAAGACTAAACCAAGACTAAACCAGGACTAAACCAAGACTAAACCAGGACTAAACCAGGATTAAACCAGGACTAAACCAAGACTAAACCAGGACTAAACCAGGACTAAACCAGGACTAAACCAAGACTAAACCAGGACTAAACCAGGACTAAACCAGGACTAAACCAGGACTAAACCAGGTCTAAACCAAGACTAAACCAAGACTAAACCAGGACTAAACCAGGACTAAACCAAGACTAAACCAGGACTAAACCAGGACTAGACCAAGACTAAACCAGGACTAAACCAGGACTAAACCAGGACTAAACCAGGACTAAACCAAGACTAAACCAGGACTAAACCAGGACTAAACCAGGTCTAAACCAAGACCAAACCAAGACTAAACCAATACTAAACCAAGACTAAACCAGGACTAAACCAGGACTAAACCAAGACTAAACCAGGACTAAACCAGGACTAAACCAGGACTAAACCAGGACTAAACCAAGACTAAACCAGGACTAAACCAAGACTAAACCAGGACTAAACCAAGACTAAACCAGGACTAAAACAGGACTAAACCAGGACTAAACCAAGACTAAACCAAGACTAAACCAGGACTAAACCAGGACTAAACCAAGACCAAACCAAGACTAAACCAGGACTAAACCAGGACTAAACCAGGACTAAACCAAGACTAAACCAAGACTAAACCAGGACTAAACCAGGACTAAACTAAGACTAAACTAAGACTAAACCAGGACTAAACCAAGACTAAACCAGGACTAAACCAAGACCAAACCAAGACTAAACCAGGACTAAACCAGGACTAAACCAGGACTAAACCAAGACTAAACCAGGACTAAACCAGGACTAAACCAGGACTAAACCAGGACTAAACCAGGACCAAACCAAGACTAAACCAGGACTAAACCAGGACTAAACCAGGACTAAACCAAGATTAAACCAAGACTAAACCAGGACTAAACCAAGATTAAACCAAGACTAAACCAGGACTAAACCAGGACTAAACCAGGACTAAACCAGGACTAAACCAAGACTAAACCAGGACTAAACCAAGACCAAACCAAGACTAAACCAAGACTAAACCAGGACTAAACCAGGACAGGACTAAACCAGGACTAAACCAGGACTAAACCAAGACTAAACCAAGACTAAACCAAGACTAAAGCAGGACTAAACCAGGACTAAACCAGGACTAAACCAGGACTAAACCAGGTCTAAACCAAGACTAAACCAGGTCTAAACCAAGACTAAACCAAGACTAAACCAGGACTAAACCAGGACAGGACTAAACCAGGACTAAACCAGGACTAAACCAAGACTAAACCAAGACTAAACCAAGTCTAAACCAGGTCTAAACCAGGACTAAACCAGGACTAAACCAGGACTAAACCAGGACTAAACCAGGACTAAACCAGGTCTTAACCAAGACTAAACCAGGTCTAAACCAGGACTAAACCAGGACTAAACCAGGACTAAACCAAGACTAAACCAGGACTAAACCAAGACTAAACCAAGACTAAACCAGGACTAAACCAAGACTAAACCAGGACTAAACCAGGACTAAACCAGGACTAAACCAGGACTAAACCAGGACTAAACCAAGACTAAACCAGGACTAAACCAGGACTAAACCAAGACTAAACCAGGACTAAACCAGGACTAAACCAGGTCTAAACCAAGACTAAACCAGGACTAAACCAGGACTAAACCAGGACTAAACCAAGACTAAACCAGGACTAAACCAGGACTAAACCAGGACTAAACCAGGACTAAACCAAGACTAAACCAGGACTAAACCAGGACTAAACCAGGACTAAACCAAGACCAAACCAAGACTAAACCAAGACTAAACCAGGACCAAACCAGGACTAAACCAGGACTAAACCAGGTCTAAACCAGGACTAAACCAAGACTAAACCAGAACTAAACCAGGACTAAACCAGGACTAAACCAGGACTAAACCAGGTCTAAACGAAGACTAAACCAGGTCTAAACCAGGACTAAACCAGGACTAAACCAGGACTAAACCAGGACTAAAACAGGACTAAACCAAGACTAAACCAAGACTAAACCAGGACAAAACCAAGACAAAACCAGGACTAAACCAGGACTAAACCAGGACTAAACCAGGACTAAACCAAGACTAAACCAAGACTAAACCAGGACTAAACCAGGACTAAACCAAGACTAAACCAGGACTAAACCAGGACCAAACCAAGACTAAACCAAGACCAAACCAAGACTAAACCAAGACTAAACCAAGACTAAACTAAGACTAAACCAGGACTAAACCAGGACAGGACTAAACCAGGACTAAACCAGGACTAAACCAAGACTAAACCAAGACTAAACCAGGTCTAAACCAGGTCTAAACCAGGACTAAACCAGGACTAAACCAGGAATAAACCAGGACTAAACCAGGACTAAACCAAGACTAAACCAGGACTAAACCAGGACTAAACCAAGACCAAACCAAGACTAAACCAGGACTAAACCAGGACTAAACCAAGACTAAACCAAGACTAAACCAGGACTAAACCAGGACTAAACTAAGACTAAACCAAGACTAAACCAAGACTAAACCAGGACTAAACCAGGACTAAACCAGGACTAAACCAAGACTAAACCAAGACTAAACCAGGACTAAACCAAGACTAAACCAGGACTAAACCAGGACTAAACCAGGACTAAACCAAGACTAAACCAAGACTAAATCAGGACTAAACTAAGACTAAACCAAGACTAAACCAGGACTAAACCAGGACTAAACCAGGACTAAACCAAGACTAAACCAAGACTAAACCAGGACTAAACCAGGACTAAACCAGGACTAAACCAGGGCTAAACCAGGACTAAACCAAGACTAAACCAGGACTAAACCAAGACCAAACCAAGACTAAACCAAGACTAAACCAGGACTAAACCAGGACAGGACTAAACCAGGACTAAACCAGGACTAAACCAAGACTAAACCAAGACTAAACCAAGACTAAAGCAGGACTAAACCAGGACTAAACCAGGACTAAACCAGGACTAAACCAGGACTAAACCAGGTCTAAACCAAGACTAAACCAGGTCTAAACCAAGACTAAACCAAGACTAAACCAGGACTAAACCAGGACAGGACTAAACCAGGACTAAACCAGGACTAAACCAAGACTAAACCAAGACTAAACCAGGTCTAAACCAGGTCTAAACCAGGACTAAACCAGGACTAAACCAGGACTAAACCAGGACTAAACCAGGTCTTAACCAAGACTAAACCAGGTCTAAACCAGGACTAAACCAGGACTAAACCAGGACTAAACCAAGACTAAACCAGGACTAAACCAAGACTAAACCAAGACTAAACCAGGACTAAACCAAGACTAAACCAGGACTAAACCAGGACTAAACCAGGACTAAACCAGGAATAAACCAGGACTAAACCAGGACTAAACCAAGACTAAACCAGGACTAAACCAGGACTAAACCAAGACTAAACCAGGACTAAACCAGGACTAAACCAGGACTAAACCAGGACTAAACCAAGACTAAACCAGGACTAAACCAGGACTAAACCAAGACCAAACCAAGACTAAACCAAGACTAAACCAGGACTAAACCAGGACTAAACCAGGACTAAACCAGGTCTAAACCAGGACTAAACCAAGACTAAACCAGAACTAAACCAGGACTAAACCAGGACTAAACCAGGACTAAACCAGGTCTAAATGAAGACTAAACCAGGACTAAACCAGGACTAAACCAGGACTAAAACAGGACTAAACCAGGACTAAACCAGGTCTAAACCAGGACTAAACCAGGACTAAACCAGGACTAAACCAGGACTAAAACAGGACTAAACCAAGACTAAACCAAGACTAAACCAGGACAAAACCAGGACAAAACCAGGACTAAACCAGGACTAAACCAGGACTAAACCAGGACTAAACCAAGACTAAACCAAGACTAAACCAGGACTAAACCAGGACTAAACCAAGACTAAACCAGGACTAAACCAGGACCAAACCAAGACTAAACCAAGACCAAACCAAGACTAAACCAAGACTAAACCAAGACTAAACCAGGACTAAACCAGGACTAAACCAGGACTAAACCAAGACTAAACCAGGACTAAACCAGGACTAAACCAGGACAAAACTAAGACTAAACCAGGACTAAACCAGGACTAAACCAGGTCTAAACCAAGACTAAACCAGGACTAAACCAGGACTAAACCAGGACTAAACCAAGACTAAACCAGGACTAAACCAAGACTAAACCAGGAATAAACAAAGACTAAACCAGGACTAAACCAAGACTAAACCAGGACTAAACCAGGACAAAACCAGGACTAAACCAAGACTAAACCAGGACTAAACCAGGACTAAACCAGGTCTAAACCAAGACTAAACCAAGACTAAACCAGGACTAAACCAGGACTAAACCAAGACTAAACCAGGACTAAACCAGGACTAAACCAAGACTAAACCAGGACTAAACCAGGACTAAACCAGGACTAAACCAGGACTAAACCAAGACTAAACCAGGACTAAACCAGGACTAAACCAGGTCTAAACCAAGACCAAACCAAGACTAAACCAAGACTAAACCAAGACTAAACCAGGACTAAACCAGGACTAAACCAAGACTAAACCAGGACTAAACCAGGACTAAACCAAGACTAAACCAGGACTAAACCAGGACTAAACCAGGACTAAACCAAGACTAAACCAGGACTAAACCAAGACTAAACCAGGACTAAACCAGGACTAAACCAGGACTAAACCAAGACTAAACCAAGACTAAACCAGGACTAAACCAGGACTAAACCAAGACCAAACCAAGACTAAACCAGGACTAAACCAGGACTAAACCAAGACTAAACCAAGACTAAACCAGGACTAAACCAGGACTAAACTAAGACTAAACCAAGACTAAACCAAGACTAAACCAGGACTAAACCAGGACTAAACCAGGACTAAACCAAGACTAAACCAAGACTAAACCAGGACTAAACTAAGACTAAACCAAGACTAAACCAAGACTAAACCAGGACTAAACCAGGACTAAACCAGGACTAAACCAAGACTAAACCAAGACTAAACCAGGACTAAACCAAGACTAAACCAGGACTAAACCAGGACTAAACCAGGACTAAACCAGGACTAAATCAGGTCTAAACCAAGACTAAACCAGGACTAAACCAGGACTAAACCAGGACTAAACCAAGACTAAACCAGGACTAAACCAGGACTAAACCAGGACTAAACCAGGACTAAACCAAGACTAAACCAGGACTAAACCAGGACTAAACCAGGACTAAACCAGGACTAAACCAAGACCAAACCAAGACTAAACCAAGACTAAACCAGGACTAAACCAGGACTAAACCAGGACTAAACCAGGTCTAAACCAGGACTAAACCAAGACTAAACCAGAACTAAACCAGGACTAAACCAGGACTAAACCAGGACTAAACCAGGTCTAAACGAAGACTAAACCAGGTCTAAACCAGGACTAAACCAGGACTAAACCAGGACTAAACCAGGACTAAAACAGGACTAAACCAAGACTAAACCAAGACTAAACCAGGACAAAACCAGGACAAAACCAGGACTAAACCAGGACTAAACCAGGACTAAACCAGGACTAAACCAGGACTAAACCAAGACTAAACCAAGACTAAACCAGGACTAAACCAGGACTAAACCAAGACTAAACCAGGACTAAACCAGGACCAAACCAAGACTAAACCAAGACAAAACCAAGACTAAACCAAGACTAAACCAAGACTAAACTAAGACTAAACCAGGACTAAACCAGGACAGGACTAAACCAGGACTAAACCAGGACTAAACCAAGACTAAACCAAGACTAAACCAGGTCTAAACCAGGTCTAAACCAGGACTAAACCAGGACTAAACCAGGACTAAACCAGGACTAAACCAGGACTAAACCAAGACTAAACCAAGACTAAACCAGGACTAAACCAGGACTAAACCAAGACCAAACCAAGACTAAACCAGGACTAAACCAGGACTAAACCAAGACTAAACCAAGACTAAACCAGGACTAAACCAGGACTAAACTAAGACTAAACCAAGACTAAACCAAGACTAAACCAGGACTAAACCAGGACTAAACCAGGACTAAACCAAGACTAAACCAAGACTAAACCAGGACTAAACCAAGACTAAACCAAGACTAAACCAGGACTAAAACAGGACTAAACCAAGACTAAACCAGGACTAAACCAGGACTAAACCAGGTCTAAACCAAGACTAAACCAGGACTAAACCAGGACTAAACCAGGACTAAACCAAGACTAAACCAGGACTAAACCAAGACTAAACCAGGACTAAACCAGGACTAAACCAGGACTAAACCAAGACTAAACCAAGACTAAACCAGGACTAAACCAGGACTAAACCAAGACCAAACCAGGACTAAACCAGGACTAAACCAGGACTAAACCAGGACTAAACCAAGACTAAACCAAGACTAAACCAGGTCTAAACCAGGTCTTAACCAAGACTAAACCAGGTCTAAACCAGGACTAAACCAGGACTAAACCAGGACTAAACCAAGACTAAACCAGGACTAAACCAAGACTAAACCAAGACTAAACCAGGACTAAACCAAGACTAAACCAGGACTAAACCAGGACTAAACCAGGACTAAACCAGGAATAAACCAGGAATAAACCAGGACTAAACCAGGACTAAACAAGACTAAACCAGGACTAAACCAGGACTAAACCAAGACTAAACCAGGACTAAACCAGGACTAAACCAGGTCTAAACCAAGACTAAACCAGGACTAAACCAGGACTAAACCAGGACTAAACCAAGACTAAACCAGGACTAAACCAGGACTAAACCAGGACTAAACCAGGACTAAACCAAGACTAAACCAGGACTAAACCAGGACTAAACCAAGACCAAACCAAGACTAAACCAAGACTAAACCAGGACTAAACCAGGACTAAACCAGGACTAAACCAGGTCTAAACCAGGACTAAACCAAGACTAAACCAGAACTAAACCAGGACTAAACCAGGACTAAACCAGGACTAAACCAGGTCTAAACGAAGACTAAACCTCTAAACCAGGACTAAACCAGGACTAAACCAGGACTAAACCAGGACTAAAACAGGACTAAACCAAGACTAAACCAAGACTTAAACCAGGACAAAACCAGAACAAAACCAGGACTAAACAGGACTAAACCAGGACTAAACCAGGACTAAACCAAGACTAAACCAGGACTAAACCAAGACTAAACCAGGACTAAACCAGGGACCAAACCAAGACTAAACCAAGACCAAACCAAGACTAAACCAAGACTAAACCAAGGACTAAACCAGGACTAAACCAGGACTAAACCAGACTAAACCAAGACTAAACCAGGACTAAACCAGACTAAACCAGGACAAAACTAAGACTAAACCAGGACTAAACCAGGACTAAACAGGTCTAAACCAAGACTAAACCAGGACTAAACCAGGACTAAACCAGGACTAAACCAAGACTAAACCAGGACTAAACCAAGACTAAACCAGGAATAAACAAAGACTAAACCAGGACTAAACCAAGACTAAACCAGGACTAAACCAGGACAAAACCAGGACTAAACCAAGACTAAACCAGGACTAAACCAGGACTAAACCAGGTCTAAACCAAGACTAAACCAAGACTAAACCAGGACTAAACCAGGACTAAACCAAGACTAAACCAGGACTAAACCAGGACTAAACCAAGACTAAACCAGGACTAAACCAGGACTAAACCAGGACTAAACCAGGACTAAACCAAGACTAAACCAGGACTAAACCAGACTAAACCAGGTCTAAACCAAGACCAAACCAAGACTAAACCAAGACTAAAACAAGACTAAACCAGGACTAAACCAGGACTAAACCAAGACTAAACCAGGACTAAACCAGGACTAAACCAAGACTAAACCAGGACTAAACCAGGACTAAACCAGGACTAAACCAAGACTAAACCAGGACTAAACCAGGACTAAACCAGGACTAAACCAAGACTAAACCAAGACTAAACCAGGACTAAACCAGGACTAAACCAAGACCAAACCAAGAGTAAACCAGGACTAAACCAGGACTAAACCAAGACTAAACCAAGACTAAACCAGGACTAAACCAGGACTAAACTAAGACTAAACCAAGACTAAACCAAGACTAAACCAGGACTAAACCAGGACTAAACCAGGACTAAACCAAGACTAAACCAAGACTAACCAGGACTAAACTAAGACTAAACCAAGACTAAACCAAGACTAAACCAGGACTAAACCAGGACTAAACCAGGACTAAACCAAGACTAAACCAAGACTAAACCAGGACTAAACCAAGAATAAACCAGGACTAAACCAGGACTAAACCAGGACTAAACCCAGGACTAAACCAAGACTAAACAGGACTAACCAGGACTAAATCAGGTCTAAACCAAGACTAAACCAGGACTAAACCAGGACTAAACCAGGACTAAACCAAGACTAAACCAGGACTAAACCAGGACTAAACCAGGACTAAACCAGGACTAAACCAGGACTAAACCAGGACTAAACCAGGACTAAACCAAGACCAAACCAAGACTAAACCAAGACTAAACCAGGACTAAACCAGGACTAAACCAGGTCTAAACCAGGACTAAACCAAGACTAAACCAGAACTAAACCAGGACTAAACCAGGACTAAACCAGGACTAAACCAGGTCTAAACGAAGACTAAACCAGGTCTAAACCAGGACTAAACCAGGACTAAACCAGGACTAAACCAGGACTAAAACAGGACTAAACCAAGACTAACCAAGACTAAACCAGGACAAAACCAGGACTAAACCAGGACTAAACCAGGACTAAACAGGACTAAACCAGGACTAAACCAAGACTAAACCAAGACTAAACCAGGACTAAACCAGGACTAAACCAAGACTAAACCAGGACTAAACCAGGACCAAACCAAGACTAAACCAAGACCAAACCAAGACTAAACCAAGACTAAACCAAGACTAAACTAAGACTAAACCAGGACTAAACCAGGACAGGACTAAACCAGGACTAAACCAGGACTAAACCAAGACTAAACCAAGACTAAACCAGGTCTAAACCAGGTCTAAACCAGGACTAAACCAGGACTAAACCAGGACTAAACCAGGACTAAACCAGACTAAACCAAGACTAAACCAAGACTAAACCAGGACTAAACCAGGACTAAACCAAGACCAAAACCAAGACTAAACCAGGACTAAACCAGGACTAAACCAAGACTAAACCAAGACTAAACCAGGACTAAACCAGGACTAAACTAAGACTAAACCAAGACTAAACCAAGACTAAACCAGGACTAAACCAGGACTAAACCAGGACTAAACCAAGACTAAACCAAGACTAAACCAGGACTAAACCAAGACTAAACCAGACTAAACCAGGACTAAACCAGGACTAAACCAAGACTAAACCAAGACTAAACCAGGACTAAACTAAGACTAAACCAAGACTAAACCAGGACTAAACCAGGACTAAACCAGGACTAAACCAAGACTAAACCAAGACTAAACCAGGACTAAACCAGGACTAAACCAGGACTAAACCAGGACTAAACCAGACTAAACCAGGACTAAACCAAGACTAAACCAAGACTAAACCAAGACTAAACCAAGACTAAACCAGGACTAAACCAGGACTAAACCAAGACTAAACCAAGACTAAACCAGGACTAAACCAGGACTAAACCAGGGCTAAACCAAGACTAAACCAAGACTAAACCAGGTCTAACCAGGTCTAAACCAGGACTAAACCAGGACTAACCCAGGACTAAACCAGGACTAAACCAAGACTAAACCAGGTCTAAACCAGGACTAAACCAGGACTAAACCAGGACTAAACCAAGACTAAACCAGGACTAAACCAAGACTAAACCAGGACTAAACCAGGACTAAACCAAGACTAAACCAGGACTAAACCAGGACTAAACCAGGACTAAACCAGGGCTAAACCAGGACTAAACCAAGACTAAACCAGGACTAAACCAAGACCAAACCAAGACTAAACCAGGACTAAACCAGGACAGGACTAAACCAGGACTAAACCAGGACTAAACCAAGACTAAACCAAGACTAAACCAAGACTAAAGCAGGACTAAACCAGGACTAAACCAGGACTAAACAGGACTAAACCAGGACTAAACCAGGTCTAAACCAAGACCTAAACCAGGTCTAAACCAAGACTAAACCAAGACTAAACCAGGACTAAACCAGGACAGGACTAAACCAGGACTAAACCAGGACTAAACCAAGACTAAACCAAGACTAAACCAGGTCTAAACCAGGTCTAAACCAGGACTAAACCAGGACTAAACCAGGACTAAACCAGGTCTTAACCAAGACTAAACCAGGTCTAAACCAGGACTAAACCAAGACTAAACCAGGACTAAACCAAGACTAAACCAGGACTAAACCAGGACTAAACCAGGACTAAACCAGGACTAAACCAAGACCAAACCAGACTAAACCAGGACTAAACCAGGACTAAACCAGGACTAAACCAAGACTAACCAAGACTAAACCAGGTCTAAACCAGGTCTTAACCAAGACTAAACCCAGGTCTAAACCAGGACTAAACCAGGACTAAACCAGGACTAAACCAAGACTAAACCAGGACTAAACCAAGACTAAACCAAGACTAAACCAGGACTAAACCAAGACTAAACCAGACTAAACCAGGACTAAACCAGGACTAAACCAGGAATAAACCAGGACTAAACCAGGACTAAACCAAGACTAAACCAGGGACTAAACCAGGACTAAACCAAGACTAAACCAGGACTAAACCAGGACTAAACCAGGTCTAAACCAAGACTAAACCAGGACTAAACCAGGACTAAACCAGGACTAAACCAAGACTAAACCAGGACTAAACCAGGACTAAACCAGGACTAACCAGGACTAAACCAAGACTAAACCAGGACTAAACCAGGACTAAACCAAGACCAAACCAAGACTAAACCAAGACTAAACCAGGACTAAACCAGGACTAAACCAGGACTAAACCAGGTCTAAACCAGGGACTAAACCAAGACTAAACCAGGACTAAACCAGGACTAAACCAGGACTAAACCAGGTCTAAACCAGGACTAAACCAAGACTAAACCAGGACTAAACCAGTCTAAACCAGGACTAAACCAAGACTAAACCAGAACTAAACCAGGACTAAACCAAGACTAAACCAGGACTAAACCAGGACTAAACCAGGTCTAAACCAAGACCAAACCAAGACTAAACCAAGACTAAAAACAAGACTAAACCAGGACTAAACCAGGGACTAAACCAAGACTAAACCAGACTAAACCAGGACTAAACCAAGACTAAACCAGGACTAAACCAGGACTAAACCAGGACTAAACCAAGACTAAACCAGGACTAAACCAGGACTAAACCAGGACTAAACCAAGACTAAACCAAGACTAAACCAGGACTAAACCAGGACTAAACCAAGACCAAACCAAGAGTAAACCAGGACTAAACCAGGACTAAACCAAGACTAAACCAAGACTAAACCAGGACTAAACCAGGACTAAACTAAGACTAAACCAAGACTAAACCAAGACTAAACCAGGACTAAACCAGACTAAACCAGGACTAAACCAAGACTAAACCAAGACTAAAACCAGGACTAAACTAAGACTAAACCAAGACTAAACCAAGACTAAACCAGGACTAAACCAGGACTAAACCAGGACTAAACCAAGACTAAACCAAGACTAAACCAGGACTAAACCAAGAATAAACCAGGACTAAACCAGGACTAAACCAGGACTAAACCAGGACTAACCAAGACTAAACCAGGACTAAAACCAGGACTAAATCAGGTCTAAACCAAGACTAAACCAGGACTAAACCAGGACTAAACCAGGACTAAACCAAGACTAAACCAGGACTAAACCAGGACTAAACCAGGACTAAACCAGACTAAACCAGGACTAAACCAGGACTAAACCAGGACTAAACCAAGACCAAACCAAGACTAAACCAAGACTAAACCAGGACTAAACCAGGACTAAACCAGGTCTAAACCAGGACTAAACCAAGACTAAACCAGAACTAAACCAGGACTAAACCAGGACTAAACCAGGACTAAACCAGGTCTAAACGAAGACTAAACCAGGTCTAAACCAGGACTAAACCAGGACTAAACCAGGACTAAACCAGGACTAAAACAGGACTAAACCAAGACTAAACCAAGACTAAACCAGGACAAAACCAGGACTAAACCAGGACTAAACAGGACTAAACCAGGACTAAACCAGGACTAAACCAAGACTAAACCAAGACTAAACCAGGACTAAACCAGGACTAAACCAAGACTAAACCAGGACTAAACCAGGACCAAACCAAGACTAAACCAAGACCAAACCAAGACTAAACCAAGACTAAACCAAGACTAAACTAAGACTAAACCAGGACTAAACCAGGACAGGACTAAACCA
>NW_027316299.1:0-31005 GCF_026437365.1 Eucyclogobius newberryi | reverse complement strand
CTGGTATCTCCCCCCTCGCCTGTCACCTGGTATCTCCCCCCTCTCCTTTCACCTGGTATCTCCCCCCTCGCCTTTCACCTGGTATCTCCCCCCTCGCCTGTCACCTGGTATCTCCCCCCTCGCCTGTCACCTGGTATCTCCCCCCTCGCCTGTCACCTGGTATCTCCCCTCTCGCCTGTCACCTGGTATCTCCCCCCTCGCCTGTCACCTGGTATCTCCCCCCTCGCCTGTCACATGGTATCTCCCCCTCGCCTTTCACCTGGTATCCCCCCTCTCCTTTCACCTGGTATCTCCCCCCTCACCTTTCACCTGGTATCTCCCCCCTCGCCTTTCACCTGGTATCTCCCCCCTCGCCTTTCACCTGGTATCTCCCCCCTCGCCTGTCACCTGGTATCTCCCCCCTCGCCTGTCACCTGGTATCTCCCCCCTCGCCTGTCACCTGGTATCTCCCCCCTCGCCTGTCACCTGGTATCTCCCCCCTCGCCTGTCACCTGGTATCTCCCCCCTCGCCTTTCACCTGGTATCCCCCTCTCCTTTCACCTGGTATCTCCCCCCTCGCCTGTCACATGGTATCTCCCCCCTCGCCTGTCACCTGGTATCTCCCCCCTCGCCTTTCACCTGGTATCTCCCCCTCACCTTTCACCTGGTATCTCCCCCCTCGCCTTTCACCTGGTATCTCCCCCCCTCGCCTTTCACCTGGTATCTCCCCCCTCGCCTGTCACCTGGTATCTCCCCCCTCGCCTGTCACCTGGTATCTCCCCCCTCGCCTGTCACCTGGTATCTCCCCCCCTCGCCTGTCACCTGGTATCTCCCCCCTCGCCTGTCACCTGGTATCTCCCCCCTCGCCTGTCACCTGGTATCTCCCCCCTCACCTTTCACCTGGTATCTCCCCCCTCGCCTGTCACCTGGTATCTCCCCCCTCGCCTTTCACCTGGTATCTCCCCCCTCGCCTGTCACCTGGTATCTCCCCCCTCGCCTGTCACCTGGTATCTCCCCCCTCGCCTGTCACCTGGTATCTCCCCCCTCGCCTGTCACCTGGTATCTCCCCCCTCGCCTGTCACCTGGTATCTCCCCCCTCGCCTGTCACCTGGTATCTCCCCCCTCGCCTTTCACCTGGTATCTCCCCCCTCGCCTGTCACCTGGTATCTCCCCCCTCGCCTGTCACCTGGTATCTCCCCCCTCGCCTGTCACCTGGTATCTCCCCCCTCGCCTGTCACCTGGTATCTCCCCCCTCGCCTGTCACCTGGTATCTCCCCCCTCGCCTGTCACCTGGTATCTCCCCCCTCACCTTTCACCTGGTATCTCCCCCCTCGCCTGTCACCTGGTATCTCCCCCCTCGCCTTTCACCTGGTATCTCCCCCCTCGCCTTTCACCTGGTATCTCCCCCCTCGCCTGTCACCTGGTATCTCCCCCCTCGCCTTTCACCTGGTATCTCCCCCCTCGCCTGTCACCTGGTATCTCCCCCCTCGCCTGTCACCTGGTATCTCCCCCCTCGCCTGTCACCTGGTATCTCCCCCCTCGCCTTTCACCTGGTATCTCCCCCCTCGCCTTTCACCTGGTATCTCCCCCCTCGCCTGTCACCTGGTATCTCCCCCCTCGTCTGTCACCTGGTATCTCCCCCCTCGCCTGTCACCTGGTATCTCCCCCCTCGCCTGTCACCTGGTATCTCCCCCCTCGCCTGTCACCTGGTATCTCCCCCCTCGCCTGTCACCTGGTATCTCCCCCCTCGCCTGTCACCTGGTATCTCCCCCCTCGCCTGTCACCTGGTATCTCCCCCCCTCGCCTTTCACCTGGTATCTCCCCCCTCTCCTTTCACCTGGTATCTCCCCCCTCGCCTTTCACCTGGTATCTCCCCCCTCGCCTTTCACCTGGTATCTCCCCCCTCACCTTTCACCTGGTATCTCCCCCCTCGCCTGTCACCTGGTATCTCCCCCCTCACCTTTCACCTGGTATCCCCCCTCACCTTTCACCTGGTATCTCCCCCCTCGCCTTTCACCTGGTATCTCCCCCCTCGCCTGTCACCTGGTATCTCCCCCCTCTCCTTTCACCTGGTATCTCCCCCCTCGCCTTTCACCTGGTATCTCCCCCCTCGCCTGTCACCTGGTATCTCCCCCCTCGCCTGTCACCTGGTATCTCCCCCCTCGCCTGTCACCTGGTATCTCCCCCCCTCGCCTGTCACCTGGTATCTCCCCCCTCGCCTGTCACCTGGTATCTCCCCCCTCGCCTGTCACCTGGTATCTCCCCCCTCACCTTACACCTGGTATATCCCCCCTCGCCTGTCACATGGTATCTCCCCCCTCGCCTTTCACCTGGTATCTCCCCCCTCGCCTGTCACCTGGTATCTCCCCCCTCTCCTTTCACCTGGTATCTCCCCCCTCGCCTTTCACCTGGTATCTCCCCCCTCGCCTGTCACCTGGTATCTCCCCCCTCGCCTGTCACCTGGTATCTCCCCCCTCGCCTGTCACCTGGTATCTCCCCTCTCGCCTGTCACCTGGTATCTCCCCCCTCGCCTGTCACCTGGTATCTCCCCCCTCGCCTGTCACATGGTATCTCCCCCCTCGCCTTTCACCTGGTATCCCCCTCTCCTTTCACCTGGTATCTCCCCCCTCGCCTGTCACATGGTATCTCCCCCCTCGCCTGTCACATGGTATCTCCCCCCTCGCCTTTCACCTGGTATCTCCCCCCTCACCTTTCACCTGGTATCTCCCCCCTCGCCTGTCACCTGGTATCTCCCCCCTCGCCTTTCACCTGGTATCTCCCCCCTCTCCTTTCACCTGGTATCTCCCCCCTCGCCTTTCACCTGGTATCTCCCCCCTCACCTTTCACCTGGTATCTCCCCCCCTCGCCTGTCACCTGGTATCTCCCCCCTCGCCTGTCACCTGGTATCTCCCCCCTCGCCTGTCACCTGGTATCTCCCCCCTCACCTTTCACCTGGTATCTCCCCCCTCGCCTGTCACCTGGTATCTCCCCCCTCGCCTTTCACCTGGTATCTCCCCCCTCGCCTGTCACCTGGTATCTCCCCCCTCTCCTTTCACCTGGTATCTCCCCCCTCGCCTTTCACCTGGTATCTCCCCCCTCGCCTGTCACCTGGTATCTCCCCCCTCGCCTGTCACCTGGTATCTCCCCCCTCGCCTTTCACCTGGTATCCCCCTCTCCTTTCACCTGGTATCTCCCCCCTCGCCTGTCACATGGTATCTCCCCCCTCGCCTGTCACATGGTATCTCCCCCCTCGCCTTTCACCTGGTATCTCCCCCCTCGCCTTTCACCTGGTATCTCCCCCCTCGCCTTTCACCTGGTATCTCCCCCCTCTCCTTTCACCTGGTATCTCCCCCCTCGCCTTTCACCTGGTATCTCCCCCCTCGCCTTTCACCTGGTATCTCCCCCCTCGCCTTTCACCTGGTATCTCCCCCCTCGCCTGTCACCTGGTATCTCCCCCCTCACCTTTCACCTGGTATCCCCCCTCACCTTTCACCTGGTATCTCCCCCCTCGCCTTTCACCTGGTATCTCCCCCCTCGCCTGTCACCTGGTATCTCCCCCCTCTCCTTTCACCTGGTATCTCCCCCCTCGCCTTTCACCTGGTATCTCCCCCCTCGCCTGTCACCTGGTATCTCCCCCCTCGCCTGTCACCTGGTATCTCCCCCCTCGCCTGTCACCTGGTATCTCCCCCCCTCGCCTGTCACCTGGTATCTCCCCCCTCGCCTGTCACCTGGTATCTCCCCCCTCGCCTGTCACCTGGTATCTCCCCCCTCACCTTTCACCTGGTATCTCCCCCCTCGCCTGTCACCTGGTATCTCCCCCCTCGCCTTTCACCTGGTATCTCCCCCCTCGCCTGTCACCTGGTATCTCCCCCCTCTCCTTTCACCTGGTATCTCCCCCCTCGCCTTTCACCTGGTATCTCCCCCCTCGCCTGTCACCTGGTATCTCCCCCCTCGCCTGTCACCTGGTATCTCCCCCCTCGCCTGTCACCTGGTATCTCCCCTCTCGCCTGTCACCTGGTATCTCCCCCCTCGCCTGTCACCTGGTATCTCCCCCCTCGCCTGTCACATGGTATCTCCCCCCTCGCCTTTCACCTGGTATCCCCCTCTCCTTTCACCTGGTATCTCCCCCCTCACCTTTCACCTGGTATCTCCCCCCTCGCCTTTCACCTGGTATCTCCCCCCTCGCCTTTCACCTGGTATCTCCCCCCTCGCCTGTCACCTGGTATCTCCCCCCTCGCCTGTCACCTGGTATCTCCCCCCTCGCCTGTCACCTGGTATCTCCCCCCCTCGCCTGTCACCTGGTATCTCCCCCCTCGCCTGTCACCTGGTATCTCCCCCCTCGCCTTTCACCTGGTATCCCCCTCTCCTTTCACCTGGTATCTCCCCCCTCGCCTGTCACATGGTATCTCCCCCCTCGCCTGTCACATGGTATCTCCCCCCTCGCCTTTCACCTGGTATCTCCCCCCTCACCTTTCACCTGGTATCTCCCCCCTCGCCTTTCACCTGGTATCTCCCCCCTCGCCTTTCACCTGGTATCTCCCCCCTCGCCTGTCACCTGGTATCTCCCCCCTCGCCTGTCACCTGGTATCTCCCCCTCGCCTGTCACCTGGTATCTCCCCCCCTCGCCTGTCACCTGGTATCTCCCCCCTCGCCTGTCACCTGGTATCTCCCCCCTCGCCTGTCACCTGGTATCTCCCCCCTCACCTTTCACCTGGTATCTCCCCCCTCGCCTGTCACCTGGTATCTCCCCCCTCGCCTTTCACCTGGTATCTCCCCCCTCGCCTTTCACCTGGTATCTCCCCCCTCGCCTGTCACCTGGTATCTCCCCCCTCGCCTGTCACCTGGTATCTCCCCCCTCGCCTGTCACCTGGTATCTCCCCCTCGCCTGTCACCTGGTGTCTCCCCCCTCGCCTGTCACCTGGTATCTCCCCCCTCGCCTTTCACCTGGTATCTCCCCCCTCGCCTGTCACCTGGTATCTCCCCCCTCGCCTGTCACCTGGTATCTCCCCCCTCGCCTGTCACCTGGTATCTCCCCCCCTCGCCTGTCACCTGGTATCTCCCCCCTCGCCTGTCACCTGGTATCTCCCCCCTCGCCTGTCACCTGGTATCTCCCCCCTCACCTTTCACCTGGTATCTCCCCCCTCGCCTGTCACCTGGTATCTCCCCCCTCGCCTTTCACCTGGTATCTCCCCCCTCGCCTTTCACCTGGTATCTCCCCCCTCGCCTGTCACCTGGTATCTCCCCCCTCGCCTTTCACCTGGTATCTCCCCCCTCGCCTGTCACCTGGTATCTCCCCCCTCGCCTGTCACCTGGTATCTCCCCCCTCGCCTGTCACCTGGTATCTCCCCCCTCGCCTGTCACCTGGTATCTCTCCCCTCGCCTGTCACCTGGTATCTCCCCCCTCGCCTGTCACCTGGTATCTCCCCCCTCGCCTGTCACCTGGTATCTCCCCCCTCGCCTGTCACCTGGTATCTCCCCCCTCTCCTTTCACCTGGTATCTCCCCCCTCGCCTGTCACCTGGTATCTCTCCCCTCGCCTGTCACCTGGTATCTCCCCCCTCGCCTGTCACCTGGTATCTCCCCCTCGCCTGTCACCTGGTATCTCCCCCCTCGCCTGTCACCTGGTATCTCCCCCCTCGCCTGTCACCTGGTATCTCCCCCCTCGCCTTTCACCTGGTATCTCCCCCCTCGCCTTTCACCTGGTATCTCCCCCCTCGCCTGTCACCTGGTATCTCCCCCCTCGCCTTTCACCTGGTATCTCCCCCCTCGCCTGTCACCTGGTATCTCTCCCCTCGCCTGTCACCTGGTATCTCCCCCCTCGCCTGTCACCTGGTATCTCCCCCCTCGCCTGTCACCTGGTATCTCCCCCCTCGCCTGTCACCTGGTATCTCCCCCCTCTCCTTTCACCTGGTATCTCCCCCCTCGCCTGTCACCTGGTATCTCCCCCCTCGCCTGTCACCTGGTATCTCCCCCCTCGCCTGTCACCTGGTATCTCCCCCCTCGCCTGTCACCTGGTATCTCCCCCCTCGCCTTTCACCTGGTATCCCCCTCTCCTTTCACCTGGTATCTCCCCCCTCGCCTGTCACATGGTATCTCCCCCTCGTCTGTCACCTGGTATCTCCCCCCTCGCCTGTCACCTGGTATCTCCCCCCTCGCCTGTCACCTGGTATCTCCCCCCTCGCCTGTCACCTGGTATCTCCCCCCTCGTCTGTCACCTGGTATCTCCCCCCTCGCCTGTCACCTGGTATCTCCCCCCTCGCCTGTCACCTGGTATCTCCCCCCTCGCCTGTCACCTGGTATCTCCCCCCTCGCCTGTCACCTGGTATCTCCCCCCTCGCCTGTCACCTGGTATCTCCCCCCTCGCCTGTCACCTGGTATCTCCCCCCTCGCCTGTCACCTGGTATCTCCCCCCTCGCCTTTCACCTGGTATCTCCCCCCTCTCCTTTCACCTGGTATCTCCCCCCTCGCCTTTCACCTGGTATCTCCCCCCTCGCCTTTCACCTGGTATCTCCCCCCTCTCCTTTCACCTGGTATCTCCCCCCTCGCCTTTCACCTGGTATCTCCCCCCTCACCTTTCACCTGGTATCTCCCCCCCTCGCCTGTCACCTGGTATCTCCCCCCTCGCCTGTCACCTGGTATCTCCCCCCTCGCCTGTCACCTGGTATCTCCCCCCTCACCTTTCACCTGGTATCTCCCCCCTCGCCTGTCACCTGGTATCTCCCCCCTCGCCTTTCACCTGGTATCTCCCCCCTCGCCTGTCACCTGGTATCTCCCCCCTCTCCTTTCACCTGGTATCTCCCCCCTCGCCTTTCACCTGGTATCTCCCCCCTCGCCTGTCACCTGGTATCTCCCCCCTCGCCTGTCACCTGGTATCTCCCCCCTCGCCTGTCACATGGTATCTCCCCCCTCGCCTTTCACCTGGTATCCCCCTCTCCTTTCACCTGGTATCTCCCCCCTCGCCTGTCACATGGTATCTCCCCCCTCGCCTGTCACATGGTATCTCCCCCCTCGCCTTTCACCTGGTATCTCCCCCCTCGCCTTTCACCTGGTATCTCCCCCCTCGCCTTTCACCTGGTATCTCCCCCCTCTCCTTTCACCTGGTATCTCCCCCCTCGCCTTTCACCTGGTATCTCCCCCCTCGCCTTTCACCTGGTATCTCCCCCCTCGCCTTTCACCTGGTATCTCCCCCCTCGCCTGTCACCTGGTATCTCCCCCCTCACCTTTCACCTGGTATCCCCCCTCACCTTTCACCTGGTATCTCCCCCCTCGCCTTTCACCTGGTATCTCCCCCCTCGCCTGTCACCTGGTATCTCCCCCCTCTCCTTTCACCTGGTATCTCCCCCCTCGCCTTTCACCTGGTATCTCCCCCCTCGCCTGTCACCTGGTATCTCCCCCCTCGCCTGTCACCTGGTATCTCCCCCCTCGCCTGTCACCTGGTATCTCCCCCCCTCGCCTGTCACCTGGTATCTCCCCCTCGCCTGTCACCTGGTATCTCCCCCCTCGCCTGTCACCTGGTATCTCCCCCCTCACCTTTCACCTGGTATCTCCCCCCTCGCCTGTCACCTGGTATCTCCCCCCTCGCCTTTCACCTGGTATCTCCCCCCTCGCCTGTCACCTGGTATCTCCCCCCTCTCCTTTCACCTGGTATCTCCCCCCTCGCCTTTCACCTGGTATCTCCCCCCTCGCCTGTCACCTGGTATCTCCCCCTCGCCTGTCACCTGGTATCTCCCCCCTCGCCTGTCACCTGGTATCTCCCCTCTCGCCTGTCACCTGGTATCTCCCCCCTCGCCTGTCACCTGGTATCTCCCCCCTCGCCTGTCACATGGTATCTCCCCCCTCGCCTTTCACCTGGTATCCCCCTCTCCTTTCACCTGGTATCTCCCCCCTCACCTTTCACCTGGTATCTCCCCCCTCGCCTTTCACCTGGTATCTCCCCCCTCGCCTTTCACCTGGTATCTCCCCCCTCGCCTGTCACCTGGTATCTCCCCCCTCGCCTGTCACCTGGTATCTCCCCCCTCGCCTGTCACCTGGTATCTCCCCCCTCGCCTGTCACCTGGTATCTCCCCCCTCGCCTGTCACCTGGTATCTCCCCCCTCGCCTTTCACCTGGTATCCCCCTCTCCTTTCACCTGGTATCTCCCCCCTCGCCTGTCACATGGTATCTCCCCCTCGCCTGTCACATGGTATCTCCCCCTCGCCTTTCACCTGGTATCTCCCCCCTCACCTTTCACCTGGTATCTCCCCCCTCGCCTTTCACCTGATACCAGGTGAAAGGCGAGGGGGGAGATACCAGGTGAAAGGTGAGGGGGGAGATACCAGGTGAAAGGCGAGGGGGGAGATACCATGTGACAGGCGAGGGGGGAGATACCATGTGACAGGCGAGGGGGGAGATACCAGGTGAAAGGAGAGGGGGATACCAGGTGAAAGGCGAGGGGGGAGATACCAGGTGACAGGCGAGGGGGGAGATACCAGGTGACAGGCGAGGGGGGGAGATACCAGGTGACAGGCGAGGGGGGAGATACCAGGTGACAGGCGAGGGGGGAGATACCAGGTGACAGGCGAGGGGGGAGATACCAGGTGAAAGGCGAGGGGGGAGATACCAGGTGAAAGGCGAGGGGGGAGATACCAGGTGAAAGGTGAGGGGGGAGATACCAGGTGAAAGGAGAGGGGGATACCAGGTGAAAGGCGAGGGGGGAGATACCATGTGACAGGCGAGGGGGGAGATACCAGGTGACAGGCGAGGGGGGAGATACCAGGTGACAGGCGAGAGGGGAGATACCAGGTGACAGGCGAGGGGGGAGATACCAGGTGACAGGCGAGGGGGAGATACCAGGTGACAGGCGAGGGGGGAGATACCAGGTGAAAGGCGAGGGGGGAGATACCAGGTGAAAGGAGAGGGGGGAGATACCAGGTGACAGGCGAGGGGGGAGATACCAGGTGAAAGGCGAGGGGGGAGATACCAGGTGACAGGCGAGGGGGGAGATACCAGGTGAAAGGTGAGGGGGGGAGATACCAGGTGACAGGCGAGGGGGGAGATACCAGGTGACAGGCGAGGGGGGAGATACCAGGTGACAGGCGAGGGGGGGAGATACCAGGTGACAGGCGAGGGGGGAGATACCAGGTGACAGGCGAGGGGGGAGATACCAGGTGACAGGCGAGGGGGGAGATACCAGGTGAAAGGCGAGGGGGGAGATACCAGGTGAAAGGAGAGGGGGGAGATACCAGGTGACAGGCGAGGGGGGAGATACCAGGTGAAAGGCGAGGGGGGAGATACCAGGTGAAAGGTGAGGGGGGATACCAGGTGAAAGGTGAGGGGGGAGATACCAGGTGACAGGCGAGGGGGGAGATACCAGGTGAAAGGCGAGGGGGGAGATACCAGGTGAAAGGCGAGGGGGGAGATACCAGGTGAAAGGCGAGGGGGGAGATACCAGGTGAAAGGAGAGGGGGGAGATACCAGGTGAAAGGCGAGGGGGGAGATACCAGGTGAAAGGCGAGGGGGGAGATACCAGGTGAAAGGCGAGGGGGGAGATACCATGTGACAGGCGAGGGGGGAGATACCATGTGACAGGCGAGGGGGGAGATACCAGGTGAAAGGAGAGGGGGATACCAGGTGAAAGGCGAGGGGGGAGATACCATGTGACAGGCGAGGGGGGAGATACCAGGTGACAGGCGAGGGGGGAGATACCAGGTGACAGGCGAGGGGGGAGATACCAGGTGAAAGGCGAGGGGGGAGATACCAGGTGAAAGGAGAGGGGGGAGATACCAGGTGACAGGCGAGGGGGGAGATACCAGGTGAAAGGCGAGGGGGGAGATACCAGGTGACAGGCGAGGGGGGAGATACCAGGTGAAAGGTGAGGGGGGAGATACCAGGTGACAGGCGAGGGGGGAGATACCAGGTGACAGGCGAGGGGGGAGATACCAGGTGACAGGCGAGGGGGGGAGATACCAGGTGAAAGGTGAGGGGGGGAGATACCAGGTGAAAGGCGAGGGGGGAGATACCAGGTGAAAGGAGAGGGGGGAGATACCAGGTGAAAGGCGAGGGGGGAGATACCAGGTGAAAGGCGAGGGGGGAGATACCAGGTGAAAGGAGAGGGGGGAGATACCAGGTGAAAGGCGAGGGGGGAGATACCAGGTGACAGGCGAGGGGGGAGATACCAGGTGACAGGCGAGGGGGGAGATACCAGGTGACAGGCGAGGGGGGAGATACCAGGTGACAGGCGAGGGGGGGAGATACCAGGTGACAGGCGAGGGGGGAGATACCAGGTGACAGGCGAGGGGGGAGATACCAGGTGACAGGCGAGGGGGGAGATACCAGGTGACAGACGAGGGGGGAGATACCAGGTGACAGGCGAGGGGGGAGATACCAGGTGACAGGCGAGGGGGGAGATACCAGGTGACAGGCGAGGGGGGAGATACCAGGTGACAGACGAGGGGGAGATACCATGTGACAGGCGAGGGGGGAGATACCAGGTGAAAGGAGAGGGGGATACCAGGTGAAAGGCGAGGGGGGAGATACCAGGTGACAGGCGAGGGGGGAGATACCAGGTGACAGGCGAGGGGGGAGATACCAGGTGACAGGCGAGGGGGGAGATACCAGGTGACAGGCGAGGGGGGAGATACCAGGTGAAAGGAGAGGGGGGAGATACCAGGTGACAGGCGAGGGGGGAGATACCAGGTGACAGGCGAGGGGGGAGATACCAGGTGACAGGCGAGGGGGGAGATACCAGGTGACAGGCGAGGGGAGAGATACCAGGTGACAGGCGAGGGGGGAGATACCAGGTGAAAGGCGAGGGGGGAGATACCAGGTGACAGGCGAGGGGGGAGATACCAGGTGAAAGGCGAGGGGGGAGATACCAGGTGAAAGGCGAGGGGGGAGATACCAGGTGACAGGCGAGGGGGGAGATACCAGGTGACAGGCGAGGGGGGAGATACCAGGTGACAGGCGAGGGGGGAGATACCAGGTGACAGGCGAGGGGGGAGATACCAGGTGACAGGCGAGGGGAGAGATACCAGGTGACAGGCGAGGGGGGAGATACCAGGTGAAAGGAGAGGGGGGAGATACCAGGTGACAGGCGAGGGGGGAGATACCAGGTGACAGGCGAGGGGGGAGATACCAGGTGACAGGCGAGGGGGGAGATACCAGGTGACAGGCGAGGGGAGAGATACCAGGTGACAGGCGAGGGGGGAGATACCAGGTGACAGGCGAGGGGGGAGATACCAGGTGACAGGCGAGGGGGGAGATACCAGGTGACAGGCGAGGGGGGAGATACCAGGTGAAAGGCGAGGGGGGAGATACCAGGTGACAGGCGAGGGGGGAGATACCAGGTGAAAGGCGAGGGGGGAGATACCAGGTGAAAGGCGAGGGGGGAGATACCAGGTGACAGGCGAGGGGGGAGATACCAGGTGAAAGGTGAGGGGGGAGATACCAGGTGACAGGCGAGGGGGGAGATACCAGGTGACAGGCGAGGGGGGAGATACCAGGTGACAGGCGAGGGGGGGAGATACCAGGTGACAGGCGAGGGGGGAGGATACCAGGTGACAGGCGAGGGGGGGGAGATACCAGGTGACAGGCGAGGGGGGAGATACCAGGTGAAAGGCGAGGGGGGAGATACCAGGTGACAGGCGAGGGGGGAGACACCAGGTGACAGGCGAGGGGGGAGATACCAGGTGACAGGCGAGGGGGGAGATACCAGGTGACAGGCGAGGGGGGAGATACCAGGTGACAGGCGAGGGGGGAGATACCAGGTGAAAGGCGAGGGGGGAGATACCAGGTGAAAGGCGAGGGGGGAGATACCAGGTGACAGGCGAGGGGGGAGATACCAGGTGAAAGGTGAGGGGGGAGATACCAGGTGACAGGCGAGGGGGGAGATACCAGGTGACAGGCGAGGGGGGAGATACCAGGTGACAGGCGAGGGGGGGAGATACCAGGTGACAGGCGAGGGGGGAGATACCAGGTGACAGGCGAGGGGGGAGATACCAGGTGACAGGCGAGGGGGGAGATACCAGGTGAAAGGCGAGGGGGGAGATACCAGGTGAAAGGCGAGGGGGGAGATACCAGGTGAAAGGTGAGGGGGGAGATACCAGGTGAAAGGCGAGGGGGGAGATACCATGTGACAGGCGAGGGGGGAGATACCATGTGACAGGCGAGGGGGGAGATACCAGGTGAAAGGAGAGGGGGATACCAGGTGAAAGGCGAGGGGGGAGATACCAGGTGACAGGCGAGGGGGGAGATACCAGGTGACAGGCGAGGGGGGGAGATACCAGGTGACAGGCGAGGGGGGAGATACCAGGTGACAGGCGAGGGGGGAGATACCAGGTGACAGGCGAGGGGGGAGATACCAGGTGAAAGGCGAGGGGGGAGATACCAGGTGAAAGGCGAGGGGGGAGATACCAGGTGAAAGGTGAGGGGGGAGATACCAGGTGAAAGGAGAGGGGGATACCAGGTGAAAGGCGAGGGGGGAGATACCATGTGACAGGCGAGGGGGGAGATACCAGGTGACAGGCGAGGGGGGAGATACCAGGTGACAGGCGAGAGGGGAGATACCAGGTGACAGGCGAGGGGGGAGATACCAGGTGACAGGCGAGGGGGGAGATACCAGGTGACAGGCGAGGGGGGAGATACCAGGTGAAAGGCGAGGGGGGAGATACCAGGTGAAAGGAGAGGGGGGAGATACCAGGTGACAGGCGAGGGGGGAGATACCAGGTGAAAGGCGAGGGGGGAGATACCAGGTGACAGGCGAGGGGGGAGATACCAGGTGAAAGGTGAGGGGGGAGATACCAGGTGACAGGCGAGGGGGGAGATACCAGGTGACAGGCGAGGGGGGAGATACCAGGTGACAGGCGAGGGGGGGAGATACCAGGTGACAGGCGAGGGGGGAGATACCAGGTGACAGGCGAGGGGGGAGATACCAGGTGACAGGCGAGGGGGGAGATACCAGGTGAAAGGCGAGGGGGGAGATACCAGGTGAAAGGAGAGGGGGGAGATACCAGGTGACAGGCGAGGGGGGAGATACCAGGTGAAAGGCGAGGGGGGAGATACCAGGTGAAAGGTGAGGGGGGATACCAGGTGAAAGGTGAGGGGGGAGATACCAGGTGACAGGCGAGGGGGGAGATACCAGGTGAAAGGCGAGGGGGGAGATACCAGGTGAAAGGCGAGGGGGGAGATACCAGGTGAAAGGCGAGGGGGGAGATACCAGGTGAAAGGAGAGGGGGGAGATACCAGGTGAAAGGCGAGGGGGGAGATACCAGGTGAAAGGCGAGGGGGGAGATACCAGGTGAAAGGCGAGGGGGGAGATACCATGTGACAGGCGAGGGGGGAGATACCATGTGACAGGCGAGGGGGGAGATACCAGGTGAAAGGAGAGGGGGATACCAGGTGAAAGGCGAGGGGGGAGATACCAGGTGACAGGCGAGGGGGGAGATACCAGGTGACAGGCGAGGGGGGAGATACCAGGTGAAAGGCGAGGGGGGAGATACCAGGTGAAAGGAGAGGGGGGAGATACCAGGTGACAGGCGAGGGGGGAGATACCAGGTGAAAGGCGAGGGGGGAGATACCAGGTGACAGGCGAGGGGGGAGATACCAGGTGAAAGGTGAGGGGGGAGATACCAGGTGACAGGCGAGGGGGGAGATACCAGGTGACAGGCGAGGGGGGAGATACCAGGTGACAGGCGAGGGGGGGAGATACCAGGTGAAAGGTGAGGGGGGAGATACCAGGTGAAAGGCGAGGGGGGAGATACCAGGTGAAAGGAGAGGGGGGAGATACCAGGTGAAAGGCGAGGGGGGAGATACCAGGTGACAGGCGAGGGGGGAGATACCAGGTGAAAGGTGAGGGGGGAGATACCAGGTGAAAGGCGAGGGGGGAGATACCATGTGACAGGCGAGGGGGGAGATACCATGTGACAGGCGAGGGGGGAGATACCAGGTGAAAGGAGAGGGGGATACCAGGTGAAAGGCGAGGGGGGAGATACCATGTGACAGGCGAGGGGGGAGATACCAGGTGACAGGCGAGGGGGGAGATACCAGGTGACAGGCGAGAGGGGAGATACCAGGTGACAGGCGAGGGGGGAGATACCAGGTGACAGGCGAGGGGGGAGATACCAGGTGACAGGCGAGGGGGGAGATACCAGGTGAAAGGCGAGGGGGGAGATACCAGGTGAAAGGAGAGGGGGGAGATACCAGGTGACAGGCGAGGGGGGAGATACCAGGTGAAAGGCGAGGGGGGAGATACCATGTGACAGGCGAGGGGGGATATACCAGGTGTAAGGTGAGGGGGGAGATACCAGGTGACAGGCGAGGGGGGAGATACCAGGTGACAGGCGAGGGGGGAGATACCAGGTGACAGGCGAGGGGGGGAGATACCAGGTGACAGGCGAGGGGGGAGATACCAGGTGACAGGCGAGGGGGGAGATACCAGGTGACAGGCGAGGGGGGAGATACCAGGTGAAAGGCGAGGGGGGAGATACCAGGTGAAAGGAGAGGGGGGAGATACCAGGTGACAGGCGAGGGGGGAGATACCAGGTGAAAGGCGAGGGGGGAGATACCAGGTGAAAGGTGAGGGGGGATACCAGGTGAAAGGTGAGGGGGGAGATACCAGGTGACAGGCGAGGGGGGAGATACCAGGTGAAAGGTGAGGGGGGAGATACCAGGTGAAAGGCGAGGGGGGAGATACCAGGTGAAAGGCGAGGGGGGAGATACCAGGTGAAAGGAGAGGGGGGAGATACCAGGTGAAAGGCGAGGGGGGAGATACCAGGTGACAGGCGAGGGGGGAGATACCAGGTGACAGGCGAGGGGGGAGATACCAGGTGACAGGCGAGGGGGGAGATACCAGGTGACAGGCGAGGGGGGAGATACCAGGTGACAGGCGAGGGGGGAGATACCAGGTGACAGGCGAGGGGGGAGATACCAGGTGACAGACGAGGGGGGAGATACCAGGTGACAGGCGAGGGGGGAGATACCAGGTGAAAGGCGAGGGGGGAGATACCAGGTGAAAGGCGAGGGGGGAGATACCAGGTGACAGGCGAGGGGGGAGATACCAGGTGACAGGCGAGGGGGGAGATACCAGGTGACAGGCGAGGGGGGAGATACCAGGTGAAAGGCGAGGGGGGAGATACCAGGTGACAGGCGAGGGGGGAGATACCAGGTGAAAGGCGAGGGGGGAGATACCAGGTGAAAGGCGAGGGGGGAGATACCAGGTGACAGGCGAGGGGGGAGATACCAGGTGAAAGGTGAGGGGGGAGATACCAGGTGACAGGCGAGGGGGGAGATACCAGGTGACAGGCGAGGGGGGAGATACCAGGTGACAGGCGAGGGGGGGAGATACCAGGTGACAGGCGAGGGGGGAGATACCAGGTGACAGGCGAGGGGGGAGATACCAGGTGACAGGCGAGGGGGGAGATACCAGGTGAAAGGCGAGGGGGGAGATACCAGGTGACAGGCGAGGGGGGAGACACCAGGTGACAGGCGAGGGGGGAGATACCAGGTGACAGGCGAGGGGGGAGATACCAGGTGACAGGCGAGGGGGGAGATACCAGGTGACAGGCGAGGGGGGAGATACCAGGTGAAAGGCGAGGGGGGAGATACCAGGTGAAAGGCGAGGGGGGAGATACCAGGTGACAGGCGAGGGGGGAGATACCAGGTGAAAGGTGAGGGGGGAGATACCAGGTGACAGGCGAGGGGGGAGATACCAGGTGACAGGCGAGGGGGGAGATACCAGGTGACAGGCGAGGGGGGGAGATACCAGGTGACAGGCGAGGGGGGAGATACCAGGTGACAGGCGAGGGGGGAGATACCAGGTGACAGGCGAGGGGGGAGATACCAGGTGAAAGGCGAGGGGGGAGATACCAGGTGAAAGGCGAGGGGGGAGATACCAGGTGAAAGGTGAGGGGGGAGATACCAGGTGAAAGGCGAGGGGGGAGATACCATGTGACAGGCGAGGGGGGAGATACCATGTGACAGGCGAGGGGGGAGATACCAGGTGAAAGGAGAGGGGGATACCAGGTGAAAGGCGAGGGGGGAGATACCAGGTGACAGGCGAGGGGGGAGATACCAGGTGACAGGCGAGGGGGGGAGATACCAGGTGACAGGCGAGGGGGGAGATACCAGGTGACAGGCGAGGGGGGAGATACCAGGTGACAGGCGAGGGGGGAGATACCAGGTGAAAGGCGAGGGGGGAGATACCAGGTGAAAGGCGAGGGGGGAGATACCAGGTGAAAGGTGAGGGGGGAGATACCAGGTGAAAGGAGAGGGGGATACCAGGTGAAAGGCGAGGGGGGAGATACCATGTGACAGGCGAGGGGGGAGATACCAGGTGACAGGCGAGGGGGGAGATACCAGGTGACAGGCGAGAGGGGAGATACCAGGTGACAGGCGAGGGGGGAGATACCAGGTGACAGGCGAGGGGGGAGATACCAGGTGACAGGCGAGGGGGGAGATACCAGGTGAAAGGCGAGGGGGGAGATACCAGGTGAAAGGAGAGGGGGGAGATACCAGGTGACAGGCGAGGGGGGAGATACCAGGTGAAAGGCGAGGGGGAGATACCAGGTGACAGGCGAGGGGGGAGATACCAGGTGAAAGGTGAGGGGGGAGATACCAGGTGACAGGCGAGGGGGGGAGATACCAGGTGACAGGCGAGGGGGGAGATACCAGGTGACAGGCGAGGGGGGAGATACCAGGTGACAGGCGAGGGGGGAGATACCAGGTGAAAGGCGAGGGGGGAGATACCAGGTGAAAGGAGAGGGGGGAGATACCAGGTGACAGGCGAGGGGGGAGATACCAGGTGAAAGGCGAGGGGGGAGATACCAGGTGAAAGGTGAGGGGGGATACCAGGTGAAAGGTGAGGGGGGAGATACCAGGTGACAGGCGAGGGGGGAGATACCAGGTGAAAGGCGAGGGGGGAGATACCAGGTGAAAGGAGAGGGGGGAGATACCAGGTGACAGGCGAGGGGGGAGATACCAGGTGAAAGGCGAGGGGGGAGATACCAGGTGACAGGCGAGGGGGGAGATACCAGGTGAAAGGTGAGGGGGGAGATACCAGGTGACAGGCGAGGGGGGGAGATACCAGGTGACAGGCGAGGGGGGAGATACCAGGTGACAGGCGAGGGGGGAGATACCAGGTGACAGGCGAGGGGGGAGATACCAGGTGAAAGGCGAGGGGGGAGATACCAGGTGAAAGGAGAGGGGGGAGATACCAGGTGACAGGCGAGGGGGGAGATACCAGGTGAAAGGCGAGGGGGGAGATACCAGGTGAAAGGTGAGGGGGGATACCAGGTGAAAGGTGAGGGGGGAGATACCAGGTGACAGGCGAGGGGGGAGATACCAGGTGAAAGGCGAGGGGGGAGATACCAGGTGAAAGGCGAGGGGGGAGATACCAGGTGAAAGGCGAGGGGGGAGATACCAGGTGAAAGGAGAGGGGGGAGATACCAGGTGAAAGGCGAGGGGGGAGATACCAGGTGAAAGGCGAGGGGGGAGATACCAGGTGAAAGGCGAGGGGGGAGATACCATGTGACAGGCGAGGGGGGAGATACCATGTGACAGGCGAGGGGGGAGATACCAGGTGAAAGGAGAGGGGGATACCAGGTGAAAGGCGAGGGGGGAGATACCATGTGACAGGCGAGGGGGGAGATACCAGGTGACAGGCGAGGGGGGAGATACCAGGTGACAGGCGAGGGGGGAGATACCAGGTGAAAGGCGAGGGGGGAGATACCAGGTGAAAGGAGAGGGGGGAGATACCAGGTGACAGGCGAGGGGGGAGATACCAGGTGAAAGGCGAGGGGGGAGATACCAGGTGACAGGCGAGGGGGGAGATACCAGGTGAAAGGTGAGGGGGGAGATACCAGGTGACAGGCGAGGGGGGAGATACCAGGTGACAGGCGAGGGGGGAGATACCAGGTGACAGGCGAGGGGGGGAGATACCAGGTGAAAGGTGAGGGGGGAGATACCAGGTGAAAGGCGAGGGGGGAGATACCAGGTGAAAGGAGAGGGGGGAGATACCAGGTGAAAGGCGAGGGGGGAGATACCAGGTGACAGGCGAGGGGGGAGATACCAGGTGAAAGGTGAGGGGGGAGATACCAGGTGAAAGGCGAGGGGGGAGATACCATGTGACAGGCGAGGGGGGAGATACCATGTGACAGGCGAGGGGGGAGATACCAGGTGAAAGGAGAGGGGGATACCAGGTGAAAGGCGAGGGGGGAGATACCATGTGACAGGCGAGGGGGGAGATACCAGGTGACAGGCGAGGGGGGAGATACCAGGTGACAGGCGAGAGGGGAGATACCAGGTGACAGGCGAGGGGGGAGATACCAGGTGACAGGCGAGGGGGGAGATACCAGGTGACAGGCGAGGGGGGAGATACCAGGTGAAAGGCGAGGGGGGAGATACCAGGTGAAAGGAGAGGGGGGAGATACCAGGTGACAGGCGAGGGGGGAGATACCAGGTGAAAGGCGAGGGGGGAGATACCATGTGACAGGCGAGGGGGGATATACCAGGTGTAAGGTGAGGGGGGAGATACCAGGTGACAGGCGAGGGGGGAGATACCAGGTGACAGGCGAGGGGGGAGATACCAGGTGACAGGCGAGGGGGGGAGATACCAGGTGACAGGCGAGGGGGGAGATACCAGGTGACAGGCGAGGGGGGAGATACCAGGTGACAGGCGAGGGGGGAGATACCAGGTGAAAGGCGAGGGGGGAGATACCAGGTGAAAGGAGAGGGGGGAGATACCAGGTGACAGGCGAGGGGGGAGATACCAGGTGAAAGGCGAGGGGGGAGATACCAGGTGAAAGGTGAGGGGGGATACCAGGTGAAAGGTGAGGGGGGAGATACCAGGTGACAGGCGAGGGGGGAGATACCAGGTGAAAGGTGAGGGGGGAGATACCAGGTGAAAGGCGAGGGGGGAGATACCAGGTGAAAGGCGAGGGGGGAGATACCAGGTGAAAGGAGAGGGGGGAGATACCAGGTGAAAGGCGAGGGGGGAGATACCAGGTGACAGGCGAGGGGGGAGATACCAGGTGACAGGCGAGGGGGGAGATACCAGGTGACAGGCGAGGGGGGAGATACCAGGTGACAGGCGAGGGGGGAGATACCAGGTGACAGGCGAGGGGGGAGATACCAGGTGACAGACGAGGGGGGAGATACCAGGTGACAGGCGAGGGGGGAGATACCAGGTGACAGGCGAGGGGGGAGATACCAGGTGACAGGCGAGGGGGGAGATACCAGGTGACAGGCGAGGGGGGAGATACCAGGTGACAGACGAGGGGGAGATACCATGTGACAGGCGAGGGGGGAGATACCAGGTGAAAGGAGAGGGGGATACCAGGTGAAAGGCGAGGGGGGAGATACCAGGTGACAGGCGAGGGGGGAGATACCAGGTGACAGGCGAGGGGGGAGATACCAGGTGACAGGCGAGGGGGGAGATACCAGGTGACAGGCGAGGGGGGAGATACCAGGTGACAGGCGAGGGGGGAGATACCAGGTGACAGACGAGGGGGGAGATACCAGGTGACAGGCGAGGGGGGAGATACCAGGTGACAGGCGAGGGGGGAGATACCAGGTGACAGGCGAGGGGAGAGATACCAGGTGACAGGCGAGGGGGGAGATACCAGGTGAAAGGAGAGGGGGGAGATACCAGGTGACAGGCGAGGGGGGAGATACCAGGTGACAGGCGAGGGGGGAGATACCAGGTGACAGGCGAGGGGGGAGATACCAGGTGACAGGCGAGGGGAGAGATACCAGGTGACAGGCGAGGGGGGAGATACCAGGTGAAAGGCGAGGGGGGAGATACCAGGTGACAGGCGAGGGGGGAGATACCAGGTGAAAGGCGAGGGGGGAGATACCAGGTGAAAGGCGAGGGGGGAGATACCAGGTGACAGGCGAGGGGGGAGATACCAGGTGAAAGGTGAGGGGGGAGATACCAGGTGACAGGCGAGGGGGGAGATACCAGGTGACAGGCGAGGGGGGAGATACCAGGTGACAGGCGAGGGGGGGAGATACCAGGTGACAGGCGAGGGGGGAGATACCAGGTGACAGGCGAGGGGGGAGATACCAGGTGACAGGCGAGGGGGGAGATACCAGGTGACAGGCGAGGGGGGAGATACCAGGTGACAGGCGAGGGGAGAGATACCAGGTGACAGGCGAGGGGGGAGATACCAGGTGAAAGGAGAGGGGGGAGATACCAGGTGACAGGCGAGGGGGGAGATACCAGGTGACAGGCGAGGGGGGAGATACCAGGTGACAGGCGAGGGGGGAGATACCAGGTGACAGGCGAGGGGAGAGATACCAGGTGACAGGCGAGGGGGGAGATACCAGGTGAAAGGCGAGGGGGGAGATACCAGGTGACAGGCGAGGGGGGAGATACCAGGTGAAAGGCGAGGGGGGAGATACCAGGTGAAAGGAGAGGGGGGAGATACCAGGTGACAGGCGAGGGGGGAGATACCAGGTGAAAGGCGAGGGGGGAGATACCAGGTGACAGGCGAGGGGGGAGATACCAGGTGAAAGGTGAGGGGGGAGATACCAGGTGACAGGCGAGGGGGGAGATACCAGGTGACAGGCGAGGGGGGAGATACCAGGTGACAGGCGAGGGGGGGAGATACCAGGTGAAAGGTGAGGGGGGAGATACCAGGTGAAAGGCGAGGGGGGAGATACCAGGTGAAAGGAGAGGGGGGAGATACCAGGTGAAAGGCGAGGGGGGAGATACCAGGTGACAGGCGAGGGGGGAGATACCAGGTGAAAGGTGAGGGGGGAGATACCAGGTGAAAGGCGAGGGGGGAGATACCATGTGACAGGCGAGGGGGGAGATACCATGTGACAGGCGAGGGGGGAGATACCAGGTGAAAGGAGAGGGGGATACCAGGTGAAAGGCGAGGGGGGAGATACCATGTGACAGGCGAGGGGGGAGATACCAGGTGACAGGCGAGGGGGGAGATACCAGGTGACAGGCGAGAGGGGAGATACCAGGTGACAGGCGAGGGGGGAGATACCAGGTGACAGGCGAGGGGGGAGATACCAGGTGACAGGCGAGGGGGGAGATACCAGGTGAAAGGCGAGGGGGGAGATACCAGGTGAAAGGAGAGGGGGGAGATACCAGGTGACAGGCGAGGGGGGAGATACCAGGTGAAAGGCGAGGGGGGAGATACCATGTGACAGGCGAGGGGGGATATACCAGGTGTAAGGTGAGGGGGGAGATACCAGGTGACAGGCGAGGGGGGAGATACCAGGTGACAGGCGAGGGGGGAGATACCAGGTGACAGGCGAGGGGGGGAGATACCAGGTGACAGGCGAGGGGGGAGATACCAGGTGACAGGCGAGGGGGGAGATACCAGGTGACAGGCGAGGGGGGAGATACCAGGTGAAAGGCGAGGGGGGAGATACCAGGTGAAAGGAGAGGGGGGAGATACCAGGTGACAGGCGAGGGGGGAGATACCAGGTGAAAGGCGAGGGGGGAGATACCAGGTGAAAGGTGAGGGGGGATACCAGGTGAAAGGTGAGGGGGGAGATACCAGGTGACAGGCGAGGGGGGAGATACCAGGTGAAAGGTGAGGGGGGAGATACCAGGTGAAAGGCGAGGGGGGAGATACCAGGTGAAAGGCGAGGGGGGAGATACCAGGTGAAAGGAGAGGGGGGAGATACCAGGTGAAAGGCGAGGGGGGAGATACCAGGTGACAGGCGAGGGGGGAGATACCAGGTGACAGGCGAGGGGGGAGATACCAGGTGACAGGCGAGGGGGGAGATACCAGGTGACAGGCGAGGGGGGAGATACCAGGTGACAGGCGAGGGGGGAGATACCAGGTGACAGGCGAGGGGGGAGATACCAGGTGACAGACGAGGGGGGAGATACCAGGTGACAGGCGAGGGGGGAGATACCAGGTGACAGGCGAGGGGGGAGATACCAGGTGACAGGCGAGGGGGGAGATACCAGGTGACAGACGAGGGGGAGATACCATGTGACAGGCGAGGGGGGAGATACCAGGTGAAAGGAGAGGGGGATACCAGGTGAAAGGCGAGGGGGGAGATACCAGGTGACAGGCGAGGGGGGAGATACCAGGTGACAGGCGAGGGGGGAGATACCAGGTGACAGGCGAGGGGGGAGATACCAGGTGACAGGCGAGGGGGGAGATACCAGGTGACAGGCGAGGGGGGAGATACCAGGTGACAGGCGAGGGGGGAGATACCAGGTGACAGGCGAGGGGAGAGATACCAGGTGACAGGCGAGGGGGGAGATACCAGGTGAAAGGAGAGGGGGGAGATACCAGGTGACAGGCGAGGGGGGAGATACCAGGTGACAGGCGAGGGGGGAGATACCAGGTGACAGGCGAGGGGGGAGATACCAGGTGACAGGCGAGGGGAGAGATACCAGGTGACAGGCGAGGGGGGAGATACCAGGTGAAAGGCGAGGGGGGAGATACCAGGTGACAGGCGAGGGGGGAGATACCAGGTGAAAGGCGAGGGGGGAGATACCAGGTGAAAGGCGAGGGGGGAGATACCAGGTGACAGGCGAGGGGGGAGATACCAGGTGAAAGGCGAGGGGGGAGATACCAGGTGACAGGCGAGGGGGGAGATACCAGGTGACAGGCGAGGGGGGAGATACCAGGTGACAGGCGAGGGGGGGAGATACCAGGTGACAGGCGAGGGGGGAGATACCAGGTGACAGGCGAGGGGGGAGATACCAGGTGACAGGCGAGGGGAGAGATACCAGGTGACAGGCGAGGGGGGAGATACCAGGTGAAAGGAGAGGGGGGAGATACCAGGTGACAGGCGAGGGGGGAGATACCAGGTGACAGGCGAGGGGGGAGATACCAGGTGACAGGCGAGGGGGGAGATACCAGGTGACAGGCGAGGGGAGAGATACCAGGTGACAGGCGAGGGGGGAGATACCAGGTGAAAGGCGAGGGGGGAGATACCAGGTGACAGGCGAGGGGGGAGATACCAGGTGAAAGGCGAGGGGGGAGATACCAGGTGAAAGGCGAGGGGGGAGATACCAGGTGACAGGCGAGGGGGGAGATACCAGGTGAAAGGTGAGGGGGGAGATACCAGGTGACAGGCGAGGGGGGAGATACCAGGTGACAGGCGAGGGGGGAGATACCAGGTGACAGGCGAGGGGGGGAGATACCAGGTGACAGGCGAGGGGGGAGATACCAGGTGACAGGCGAGGGGGGAGATACCAGGTGACAGGCGAGGGGGGAGATACCAGGTGAAAGGCGAGGGGGGAGATACCAGGTGAAAGGCGAGGGGGGAGATACCAGGTGAAAGGTGAGGGGGGAGATACCAGGTGAAAGGCGAGGGGGGAGATACCATGTGACAGGCGAGGGGGGAGATACCATGTGACAGGCGAGGGGGGAGATACCAGGTGAAAGGAGAGGGGGATACCAGGTGAAAGGCGAGGGGGGAGATACCATGTGACAGGCGAGGGGGGAGATACCAGGTGACAGGCGAGGGGGGAGATACCAGGTGACAGGCGAGAGGGGAGATACCATGTGACAGGCGAGGGGGGAGATACCAGGTGAAAGGAGAGGGGGATACCAGGTGAAAGGCGAGGGGGGAGATACCATGTGACAGGCGAGGGGGGAGATACCAGGTGACAGGCGAGGGGGGAGATACCAGGTGACAGGCGAGGGGGGAGATACCAGGTGACAGGCGAGGGGGGAGATACCAGGTGACAGGCGAGGGGGGAGATACCAGGTGACAGGCGAGGGGGGAGATACCAGGTGACAGGCGAGGGGGGAGATACCAGGTGACAGGCGAGGGGGGAGATACCAGGTGACAGGCGAGGGGGGAGATACCAGGTGACAGGCGAGGGGAGAGATACCAGGTGACAGGCGAGGGGGGAGATACCAGGTGAAAGGAGAGGGGGGAGATACCAGGTGACAGGCGAGGGGGGAGATACCAGGTGACAGGCGAGGGGGGATATACCAGGTGACAGGCGAGGGGGGAGATACCAGGTGACAGGCGAGGGGAGAGATACCAGGTGACAGGCGAGGGGGGAGATACCAGGTGAAAGGCGAGGGGGGAGATACCAGGTGACAGGCGAGGGGGGAGATACCAGGTGAAAGGCGAGGGGGGAGATACCAGGTGAAAGGCGAGGGGGGAGATACCAGGTGACAGGCGAGGGGGGAGATACCAGGTGAAAGGTGAGGGGGGAGATACCAGGTGAAAGGCGAGGGGGGAGATACCAGGTGACAGGCGAGGGGGGAGATACCAGGTGACAGGCGAGGGGGGGAGATACCAGGTGACAGGCGAGGGGGGAGATACCAGGTGACAGGCGAGGGGGGAGATACCAGGTGACAGGCGAGGGGGGAGATACCAGGTGAAAGGCGAGGGGGGAGATACCAGGTGAAAGGCGAGGGGGGAGATACCAGGTGAAAGGTGAGGGGGGAGATACCAGGTGAAAGGCGAGGGGGGAGATACCATGTGACAGGCGAGGGGGGAGATACCATGTGACAGGCGAGGGGGGAGATACCAGGTGAAAGGAGAGGGGGATACCAGGTGAAAGGCGAGGGGGGAGATACCATGTGACAGGCGAGGGGGGAGATACCAGGTGACAGGCGAGGGGGGAGATACCAGGTGACAGGCGAGAGGGGAGATACCAGGTGACAGGCGAGGGGGGAGATACCAGGTGACAGGCGAGGGGGGAGATACCAGGTGAAAGGCGAGGGGGGAGATACCAGGTGAAAGGCGAGGGGGGAGATACCAGGTGAAAGGTGAGGGGGGAGATACCAGGTGAAAGGCGAGGGGGGAGATACCATGTGACAGGCGAGGGGGGAGATACCATGTGACAGGCGAGGGGGGAGATACCAGGTGAAAGGAGAGGGGGATACCAGGTGAAAGGCGAGGGGGGAGATACCATGTGACAGGCGAGGGGGGAGATACCAGGTGACAGGCGAGGGGGGAGATACCAGGTGACAGGCGAGAGGGGGAGATACCAGGTGACAGGCGAGGGGGGAGATACCAGGTGACAGGCGAGGGGGGAGATACCAGGTGACAGGCGAGGGGGGAGATACCAGGTGAAAGGTGAGGGGGGAGATACCAGGTGACAGGCGAGGGGGGAGATACCAGGTGACAGGCGAGGGGGGAGATACCAGGTGACAGGCGAGGGGGGAGATACCAGGTGACAGGCGAGGGGGGAGATACCAGGTGAAAGGGGAGGGGGGAGATACCAGGTGACAGGCGAGGGGAGAGATACCAGGTGACAGGCGAGGGGGGAGATACCAGGTGAAAGGCGAGGGGGGAGATACCAGGTGACAGGCGAGGGGGGAGATACCAGGTGAAAGGCGAGGGGGGAGATACATGGTGAAAGGCGAGGGGGGAGATACCAGGTGACAGGCGAGGGGGGAGATACCAGGTGAAAGGTGAGGGGGGAGATACCAGGTGACAGGCGAGGGGGGAGATACCAGGTGACAGGCGAGGGGGGAGATACCAGGTGACAGGCGAGGGGGGGAGATACCAGGTGACAGGCGAGGGGGGAGATACCAGGTGACAGGCGAGGGGGGAGATACCAGGTGACAGGCGAGGGGGGAGATACCAGGTGAAAGGCGAGGGGGGAGATACCAGGTGAAAGGCGAGGGGGGAGATACCAGGTGAAAGGTGAGGGGGGAGATACCAGGTGAAAGGCGAGGGGGGAGATACCATGTGACAGGCGAGGGGGGAGATACCATGTGACAGGCGAGGGCGGAGATACCAGGTGAAAGGAGAGGGGGATACCAGGTGAAAGGCGAGGGGGGAGATACCATGTGACAGGCGAGGGGGGAGATACCAGGTGACAGGCGAGGGGGGAGATACCAGGTGAAAGGTGAGGGGGGAGATACCAGGTGACAGGCGAGGGGGGAGATACCAGGTGACAGGCGAGGGGGGAGATACCAGGTGACAGGCGAGGGGGGAGATACCAGGTGACAGGCGAGGGGGGAGATACCAGGTGAAAGGGGAGGGGGGAGATACCAGGTGACAGGCGAGGGGAGAGATACCAGGTGACAGGCGAGGGGGGAGATACCAGGTGAAAGGCGAGGGGGGAGATACCAGGTGACAGGCGAGGGGGGAGATACCAGGTGAAAGGCGAGGGGGGAGATACATGGTGAAAGGCGAGGGGGGAGATACCAGGTGACAGGCGAGGGGGGAGATACCAGGTGAAAGGTGAGGGGGGAGATACCAGGTGACAGGCGAGGGGGGAGATACCAGGTGACAGGCGAGGGGGGAGATACCAGGTGACAGGCGAGGGGGGGAGATACCAGGTGACAGGCGAGGGGGGAGATACCAGGTGACAGGCGAGGGGGGAGATACCAGGTGACAGGCGAGGGGGGAGATACCAGGTGAAAGGCGAGGGGGGAGATACCAGGTGAAAGGCGAGGGGGGAGATACCAGGTGAAAGGTGAGGGGGGAGATACCAGGTGAAAGGCGAGGGGGGAGATACCATGTGACAGGCGAGGGGGGAGATACCATGTGACAGGCGAGGGCGGAGATACCAGGTGAAAGGAGAGGGGGATACCAGGTGAAAGGCGAGGGGGGAGATACCATGTGACAGGCGAGGGGGGAGATACCAGGTGACAGGCGAGGGGGGAGATACCAGGTGACAGGCGAGAGGGGAGATACCAGGTGACAGGCGAGGGGGGAGATACCAGGTGACAGGCGAGGGGGGAGATACCAGGTGAAAGGCGAGGGGGGAGATACCAGGTGAAAGGCGAGGGGGGAGATACCAGGTGACAGGCGAGGGGGGAGATACCAGGTGAAAGGTGAGGGGGGAGATACCAGGTGACAGGCGAGGGGAGAGATACCAGGTGACAGGCGAGGGGGGAGATACCAGGTGAAAGGCGAGGGGGGAGATACCAGGTGACAGGCGAGGGGGGAGATACCAGGTGAAAGGCGAGGGGGGAGATACCAGGTGAAAGGCGAGGGGGGAGATACCAGGTGACAGGCGAGGGGGGAGATACCAGGTGAAAGGTGAGGGGGGAGATACCAGGTGACAGGCGAGGGGGGAGATACCAGGTGACAGGCGAGGGGGGAGATACCAGGTGACAGGCGAGGGGGGGAGATACCAGGTGACAGGCGAGGGGGGAGATACCAGGTGACAGGCGAGGGGGGAGATACCAGGTGACAGGCGAGGGGGGAGATACCAGGTGAAAGGCGAGGGGGGAGATACCAGGTGAAAGGCGAGGGGGGAGATACCAGGTGAAAGGTGAGGGGGGAGATACCAGGTGAAAGGCGAGGGGGGAGATACCATGTGACAGGCGAGGGGGGAGATACCATGTGACAGGCGAGGGGGGAGATACCAGGTGAAAGGAGAGGGGGATACCAGGTGAAAGGCGAGGGGGGAGATACCAGGTGAAAGGCGAGGGGGGAGATACCAGGTGAAAGGAGAGGGGGGAGATACCAGGTGAAAGGCGAGGGGGGAGATACCAGGTGACAGGCGAGGGGGGAGATACCAGGTGAAAGGTGAGGGGGGAGATACCAGGTGAAAGGCGAGGGGGGAGATACCATGTGACAGGCGAGGGGGGAGATACCATGTGACAGGCGAGGGGGGAGATACCAGGTGAAAGGAGAGGGGGATACCAGGTGAAAGGCGAGGGGGGAGATACCATGTGACAGGCGAGGGGGGAGATACCAGGTGACAGGCGAGGGGGGAGATACCAGGTGACAGGCGAGAGGGGAGATACCAGGTGACAGGCGAGGGGGGAGATACCAGGTGACAGGCGAGGGGGGAGATACCAGGTGACAGGCGAGGGGGGAGATACCAGGTGAAAGGCGAGGGGGGAGATACCAGGTGAAAGGAGAGGGGGGAGATACCAGGTGACAGGCGAGGGGGGAGATACCAGGTGAAAGGCGAGGGGGGAGATACCATGTGACAGGCGAGGGGGGATATACCAGGTGTAAGGTGAGGGGGGAGATACCAGGTGACAGGCGAGGGGGGAGATACCAGGTGACAGGCGAGGGGGGAGATACCAGGTGACAGGCGAGGGGGGGAGATACCAGGTGACAGGCGAGGGGGGAGATACCAGGTGACAGGCGAGGGGGGAGATACCAGGTGACAGGCGAGGGGGGAGATACCAGGTGAAAGGCGAGGGGGGAGATACCAGGTGAAAGGAGAGGGGGGAGATACCAGGTGACAGGCGAGGGGGGAGATACCAGGTGAAAGGCGAGGGGGGAGATACCAGGTGAAAGGTGAGGGGGGATACCAGGTGAAAGGTGAGGGGGGAGATACCAGGTGACAGGCGAGGGGGGAGATACCAGGTGAAAGGCGAGGGGGGAGATACCAGGTGAAAGGCGAGGGGGGAGATACCAGGTGAAAGGAGAGGGGGGAGATACCAGGTGAAAGGCGAGGGGGGAGATACCAGGTGACAGGCGAGGGGGGAGATACCAGGTGACAGGCGAGGGGGGAGATACCAGGTGACAGGCGAGGGGGGAGATACCAGGTGACAGGCGAGGGGGGAGATACCAGGTGACAGGCGAGGGGGGAGATACCAGGTGACAGGCGAGGGGGGAGATACCAGGTGACAGGCGAGGGGAGAGATACCAGGTGACAGGCGAGGGGGGAGATACCAGGTGAAAGGAGAGGGGGGAGATACCAGGTGACAGGCGAGGGGGGAGATACCAGGTGACAGGCGAGGGGGGAGATACCAGGTGACAGGCGAGGGGGGAGATACCAGGTGACAGGCGAGGGGAGAGATACCAGGTGACAGGCGAGGGGGGAGATACCAGGTGAAAGGCGAGGGGGGAGATACCAGGTGACAGGCGAGGGGGGAGATACCAGGTGAAAGGCGAGGGGGGAGATACCAGGTGAAAGGCGAGGGGGGAGATACCAGGTGACAGGCGAGGGGGGAGATACCAGGTGAAAGGCGAGGGGGGAGATACCAGGTGACAGGCGAGGGGGGAGATACCAGGTGACAGGCGAGGGGGGAGATACCAGGTGACAGGCGAGGGGGGGAGATACCAGGTGACAGGCGAGGGGGGAGATACCAGGTGACAGGCGAGGGGGGAGATACCAGGTGACAGGCGAGGGGAGAGATACCAGGTGACAGGCGAGGGGGGAGATACCAGGTGAAAGGAGAGGGGGGAGATACCAGGTGACAGGCGAGGGGGGAGATACCAGGTGACAGGCGAGGGGGGAGATACCAGGTGACAGGCGAGGGGGGAGATACCAGGTGACAGGCGAGGGGAGAGATACCAGGTGACAGGCGAGGGGGGAGATACCAGGTGAAAGGCGAGGGGGGAGATACCAGGTGACAGGCGAGGGGGGAGATACCAGGTGAAAGGCGAGGGGGGAGATACCAGGTGAAAGGCGAGGGGGGAGATACCAGGTGACAGGCGAGGGGGGAGATACCAGGTGAAAGGTGAGGGGGGAGATACCAGGTGACAGGCGAGGGGGGAGATACCAGGTGACAGGCGAGGGGGGAGATACCAGGTGACAGGCGAGGGGGGGAGATACCAGGTGACAGGCGAGGGGGGAGATACCAGGTGACAGGCGAGGGGGGAGATACCAGGTGACAGGCGAGGGGGGAGATACCAGGTGAAAGGCGAGGGGGGAGATACCAGGTGAAAGGCGAGGGGGGAGATACCAGGTGAAAGGTGAGGGGGGAGATACCAGGTGAAAGGCGAGGGGGGAGATACCATGTGACAGGCGAGGGGGGAGATACCATGTGACAGGCGAGGGGGGAGATACCAGGTGAAAGGAGAGGGGGATACCAGGTGAAAGGCGAGGGGGGAGATACCATGTGACAGGCGAGGGGGGAGATACCAGGTGACAGGCGAGGGGGGAGATACCAGGTGACAGGCGAGAGGGGAGATACCATGTGACAGGCGAGGGGGGAGATACCAGGTGAAAGGAGAGGGGGATACCAGGTGAAAGGCGAGGGGGGAGATACCATGTGACAGGCGAGGGGGGAGATACCAGGTGACAGGCGAGGGGGGAGATACCAGGTGACAGGCGAGGGGGGAGATACCAGGTGACAGGCGAGGGGGGAGATACCAGGTGACAGGCGAGGGGGGAGATACCAGGTGACAGGCGAGGGGGGAGATACCAGGTGACAGGCGAGGGGAGAGATACCAGGTGACAGGCGAGGGGGGAGATACCAGGTGAAAGGAGAGGGGGGAGATACCAGGTGACAGGCGAGGGGGGAGATACCAGGTGACAGGCGAGGGGGGAGATACCAGGTGACAGGCGAGGGGGGAGATACCAGGTGACAGGCGAGGGGAGAGATACCAGGTGACAGGCGAGGGGGGAGATACCAGGTGAAAGGCGAGGGGGGAGATACCAGGTGACAGGCGAGGGGGGAGATACCAGGTGAAAGGCGAGGGGGGAGATACCAGGTGAAAGGCGAGGGGGGAGATACCAGGTGACAGGCGAGGGGGGAGATACCAGGTGAAAGGTGAGGGGGGAGATACCAGGTGAAAGGCGAGGGGGGAGATACCAGGTGAAAGGCGAGGGGGGAGATACCAGGTGAAAGGCGAGGGGGGAGATACCAGGTGAAAGGTGAGGGGGGAGATACCAGGTGAAAGGCGAGGGGGGAGATACCATGTGACAGGCGAGGGGGGAGATACCATGTGACAGGCGAGGGGGGAGATACCAGGTGAAAGGAGAGGGGGATACCAGGTGAAAGGCGAGGGGGGAGATACCATGTGACAGGCGAGGGGGGAGATACCAGGTGACAGGCGAGGGGGGAGATACCAGGTGACAGGCGAGAGGGGAGATACCAGGTGACAGGCGAGGGGGGAGATACCAGGTGACAGGCGAGGGGGGAGATACCAGGTGACAGGCGAGGGGGGAGATACCAGGTGAAAGGTGAGGGGGGAGATACCAGGTGACAGGCGAGGGGGGAGATACCAGGTGACAGGCGAGGGGGGAGATACCAGGTGACAGGCGAGGGGGGAGATACCAGGTGACAGGCGAGGGGGGAGATACCAGGTGAAAGGGGAGGGGGGAGATACCAGGTGACAGGCGAGGGGAGAGATACCAGGTGACAGGCGAGGGGGGAGATACCAGGTGAAAGGCGAGGGGGGAGATACCAGGTGACAGGCGAGGGGGGAGATACCAGGTGAAAGGCGAGGGGGGAGATAC
>NW_027316298.1:0-31424 GCF_026437365.1 Eucyclogobius newberryi | reverse complement strand
GTACTCAGATGCAGTAGTAAAAGTACACAGCTGCAGTAGTAAAAGTACACAGCTGTAGTAGTAAAAGTACACAGTAGTTAAAGTACCCAGCTGCAGTAGTAAAAGTACACAGTAGTAAAAGTACACAGCTGCAGTAGGAAAAGTACACAGTGGTAAAAGTACCCAGCTGCAGTAGTAAAAGTACACAGTAGTAAAAGTACACAGCTGCAGTAGTAAAAGTACACAGCTGTAGTAGTAAAAGTACACAGTAGTTAAAGTACCCAGCTGCAGTAGTGAAAGTACACAGTAGTAAAAGTACTCAGCTGCAGTAGTAAAAGTACACAGCTGCAATAGGAAAAGTACACAGTGGTAAAAGTACCCAGCTGCAGTAGTAAAAGTAGACAGTGGTAAAAGTACCCAGCTGCAGTAGTAAAAGTACACTGTAGTAAAAGTACACAGCTGCAGTAGTTAAAGTACTCAGCTGCAGTAGTAAAAGTACACAGCTGCAGTAGTAAAAGTACACAGCTGCAGTAGTGAAAGTTCTCAGCTGCAGTAGTAAAAGTACACAGCTGCAGTATTAAAAGTACACAGTAGTAAAAGTACACAGTGGTAAAAGTACCCAGCTGCAGTGGTAAAAGTACCCAGCTGCAGTGGTAAAAGTACCCAGCTCTAGTAGTAAAAGTACTTAGCTGCAGTAGTGAAAGTACACAGTAGTAACAGTACTCAGCTGCAGTAGTGAAAGTACACAGTAGTAAAAGTACTCAGCTGCAGTAGTGAAAGTACACATTTGCAGTAGTAAAAGTACACAGCTGCAGTAGTAAAAGTACACAGTGGTAAAAGTACACAGCTGCAGTAGTAAAAGTACACAGTAGTAAAAGTACACAGCTGCAGTAGTAAAAGTACACAGTGGTAAAAGTACCCAGCTGCAGTGGTAAAAGTACCCAGCTGCAGTAGTAAAAGTACTTAGCTGCAGTAGTGAAAGTACACAGTAGTAAAAGTACTCAGCTGCGGTAGTAAAAGTACACAGCTGCAGTAGTGAAAGTACACAGTAGTAAAAGTACTCAGATGCAGTAGTAAAAGTACCCAGTTGCAGTAGTAAAAGTACACAGCAGTAGAAGTAAAAGTACACAGCAGTTAAAGTACCCAGCTGCAGTAGTAAAAGAACACAGTAGTAAAAGTACTTAGCTGCAGTATTGAAAGTACAGAGTAGTAAAAGTACACAGCTGCAGTTGTAAAAGTACACAGTAGTAAAAGTACCCAGCTGCAGTAGTAAAAGTACACAGCTGCAGTAGTAAAAGTACACAGCTGCAGTAGTAAAAGCACACAGCTGCAGTAGTAAAAGTACACAGTGGTAAAAGTACACAGTAGTAAAAGTACACAGCTGCAATAGGAAAAGTACACAGTGGTAAAAGTACCCAGCTGCAGTAGTAAAAGTACACAGTAGTAAAAGTACACAGCTGCAGTAGTGAAAGTACTCAGCTGCAGTAGTAAAAGTACACAGTAGTAAAAGTACACAGCTGCAGTTGTAAAAGTACACAGCTGCAGTAGTAAAAGTACACAGTAGTAAAAGTACACAATTGCAGTAGTAAAAGTACACAGCTGCAGTAGTAAAAGTACAAAGTAGTAAAAGTACCCAGCTGCAGTAGAAAAAGTACTCAGTTGCAGTAGTAAAAGTACACAGCTGCAGTAGTAAAAGTAGTAAAAGTACACAGCTGCAGTTGTAAAAGTACACAGTAGTAAAAGTACCCAGCTGCAGTAGTAAAAGTACACAGCTGCAGTAGTAAAAGTACACAGCTGCAGTAGTAAAAGTACACAGTTACAGTAGTAAAAGTACACAGTTACAGTAGTAAAAGTACACAGCTGCAGTAGTAAAAGTACACAGCTGCAGTAGTAAAAGTACCCGGCTGCAGGAGTAAAAGTATTCATATGTAGTAGTAAAAGTACAAAGCTAAAGTAGTAAAAGTACACAGTGGTAAAAGTACCCAGCTGCAGTAGAAAAAGTACTTAAATGCAGTAGTGAAAGTACACAGTAGTAAAAGTACTCAGCTGCAGTAGTGAAAGTATACAGTAGTAAAAGTACCCAGCTGCAGTAGTAAAAGTACACAGCTGCAGTAGTAAAAGTACACAGTGGTAAAAGTACCCAGCTGCAGTAGTAAAAGTACACAGTAGTTAAAAGTACTCAGATGGAGTAGTAAAAGCACTCAGCTGCAGTAGTGAAAAGTAAAAGTACTCAGATGTAGTAGTAAAAGTACACAGTAGTTAAAGTACCCAGCTGCAGTAGTAAAAGTAAACAGTAGTAAAAGTACACAGTAGTAAAAGTACACAGTAGTAAAAGTACACAGCTGCAATAGGAAAAGTACACAGTGGTAAAAGTACCCAGCTGCAGTAGTAAAAGTAGACAGTGGTAAAAGTACCCAGCTGCAGTAGTAAAAGTACACTGTAGTAAAAGTACACAGCTGCAGTAGTTAAAGTACTCAGCTGCAGTAGTAAAAGTACACAGCTGCAGTAGTAAAAGTACACAGCTGCAGTAGTGATAGTTCTCAGCTGCAGTAGTAAAAGTACCCAGCTGCAGTAGTAAAAGTAGACAGTGGTAAAAGTACCCAGCTGCAGTAGTAAAAGTACACTGTAGTAAAAGTACACAGCTGCAGTAGTTAAAGTACTCAGCTGCAGTAGTAAAAGTACACAGCTGCAATAGTAAAAGTACACAGCTGCAGTAGTGAAAGTTCTCAGCTGCAGTAGTAAAAGTACACAGCTGCAGTATTAAAAGTACACAGTAGTAAAAGTACACAGTGGTAAAAGTCCCCTGCTGCAGTGGAAAAAGTACCCAGCTGCAGTGGTAAAAGTACCCAGCTGCAGTATCAAAAGTACTTAGCTGCAGTAGTGAAAGTACACAGTGGTAAAAGTACTCAGCTGCAGTAGTAAAAGTACACAGCTGCAGTAGTGAAAGTACACAGCCGTAAAAGTACTCAGATGCAGTAGTAAAAGTACACAGCTGCAGTAGTAAAAGTACACAGCTGTAGTAGTAAAAGTACACAGTAGTTAAAGTACCCAGCTGCAGTAGTAAAAGTACACAGTAGTAAAAGTACACAGCTGCAGTAGGAAAAGTACACAGTGGTAAAAGTACCCAGCTGCAGTAGTAAAAGTACACAGTAGTAAAAGTACACAGCTGCAGTAGTAAAAGTACACAGCTGTAGTAGTAAAAGTACACAGTAGTTAAAGTACCCAGCTGCAGTAGTGAAAGTACACAGTAGTAAAAGTACTCAGCTGCAGTAGTAAAAGTACACAGCTGCAATAGGAAAAGTACACAGTGGTAAAAGTACCCAGCTGCAGTAGTAAAAGTAGACAGTGGTAAAAGTACCCAGCTGCAGTAGTAAAAGTACACTGTAGTAAAAGTACACAGCTGCAGTAGTTAAAGTACTCAGCTGCAGTAGTAAAAGTACACAGCTGCAGTAGTAAAAGTACACAGCTGCAGTAGTGAAAGTTCTCAGCTGCAGTAGTAAAAGTACACAGCTGCAGTATTAAAAGTACACAGTAGTAAAAGTACACAGTGGTAAAAGTACCCAGCTGCAGTGGTAAAAGTACCCAGCTGCAGTGGTAAAAGTACCCAGCTCTAGTAGTAAAAGTACTTAGCTGCAGTAGTGAAAGTACACAGTAGTAAAAGTACTCAGCTGCAGTAGTGAAAGTACACAGTAGTAAAAGTACTCAGCTGCAGTAGTGAAAGTACACATTTGCAGTAGTAAAAGTACACAGCTGCAGTAGTAAAAGTACACAGTGGTAAAAGTACACAGCTGCAGTAGTAAAAGTACACAGTAGTAAAAGTACACAGCTGCAGTAGTAAAAGTACACAGTGGTAAAAGTACCCAGCTGCAGTGGTAAAAGTACCCAGCTGCAGTAGTAAAAGTACTTAGCTGCAGTAGTGAAAGTACACAGTAGTAAAAGTACTCAGCTGCGGTAGTAAAAGTACACAGCTGCAGTAGTGAAAGTACACAGTAGTAAAAGTACTCAGATGCAGTAGTAAAAGTACCCAGTTGCAGTAGTAAAAGTACACAGCAGTAGAAGTAAAAGTACACAGCAGTTAAAGTACCCAGCTGCAGTAGTAAAAGAACACAGTAGTAAAAGTACTTAGCTGCAGTATTGAAAGTACAGAGTAGTAAAAGTACACAGCTGCAGTTGTAAAAGTACACAGTAGTAAAAGTACCCAGCTGCAGTAGTAAAAGTACACAGCTGCAGTAGTAAAAGTACACAGCTGCAGTAGTAAAAGCACACAGCTGCAGTAGTAAAAGTACACAGTGGTAAAAGTACACAGTAGTAAAAGTACACAGCTGCAATAGGAAAAGTACACAGTGGTAAAAGTACCCAGCTGCAGTAGTAAAAGTACACAGTAGTAAAAGTACACAGCTGCAGTAGTGAAAGTACTCAGCTGCAGTAGTAAAAGTACACAGTAGTAAAAGTACACAGCTGCAGTTGTAAAAGTACACAGCTGCAGTAGTAAAAGTACACAGTAGTAAAAGTACACAATTGCAGTAGTAAAAGTACACAGCTGCAGTAGTAAAAGTACAAAGTAGTAAAAGTACCCAGCTGCAGTAGAAAAAGTACTCAGTTGCAGTAGTAAAAGTACACAGCTGCAGTAGTAAAAGTAGTAAAAGTACACAGCTGCAGTTGTAAAAGTACACAGTAGTAAAAGTACCCAGCTGCAGTAGTAAAAGTACACAGCTGCAGTAGTAAAAGTACACAGCTGCAGTAGTAAAAGTACACAGTTACAGTAGTAAAAGTACACAGTTACAGTAGTAAAAGTACACAGCTGCAGTAGTAAAAGTACACAGCTGCAGTAGTAAAAGTACCCGGCTGCAGGAGTAAAAGTATTCATATGTAGTAGTAAAAGTACAAAGCTAAAGTAGTAAAAGTACACAGTGGTAAAAGTACCCAGCTGCAGTAGAAAAAGTACTTAAATGCAGTAGTGAAAGTACACAGTAGTAAAAGTACTCAGCTGCAGTAGTGAAAGTATACAGTAGTAAAAGTACCCAGCTGCAGTAGTAAAAGTACACAGCTGCAGTAGTAAAAGTACACAGTGGTAAAAGTACCCAGCTGCAGTAGTAAAAGTACACAGTAGTTAAAAGTACTCAGATGCAGTAGTAAAAGCACTCAGCTGCAGTAGTGAAAAGTAAAAGTACTCAGATGTAGTAGTAAAAGTACACAGTAGTTAAAGTACCCAGCTGCAGTAGTAAAAGTAAACAGTAGTAAAAGTACACAGTAGTAAAAGTACACAGTAGTAAAAGTACACAGCTGCAATAGGAAAAGTACACAGTGGTAAAAGTACCCAGCTGCAGTAGTAAAAGTAGACAGTGGTAAAAGTACCCAGCTGCAGTAGTAAAAGTACACTGTAGTAAAAGTACACAGCTGCAGTAGTTAAAGTACTCAGCTGCAGTAGTAAAAGTACACAGCTGCAGTAGTAAAAGTACACAGCTGCAGTAGTGATAGTTCTCAGCTGCAGTAGTAAAAGTACCCAGCTGCAGTAGTAAAAGTAGACAGTGGTAAAAGTACCCAGCTGCAGTAGTAAAAGTACACTGTAGTAAAAGTACACAGCTGCAGTAGTTAAAGTACTCAGCTGCAGTAGTAAAAGTACACAGCTGCAATAGTAAAAGTACACAGCTGCAGTAGTGAAAGTTCTCAGCTGCAGTAGTAAAAGTACACAGCTGCAGTATTAAAAGTACACAGTAGTAAAAGTACACAGTGGTAAAAGTCCCCTGCTGCAGTGGAAAAAGTACCCAGCTGCAGTGGTAAAAGTACCCAGCTGCAGTATCAAAAGTACTTAGCTGCAGTAGTGAAAGTACACAGTGGTAAAAGTACTCAGCTGCAGTAGTAAAAGTACACAGCTGCAGTAGTGAAAGTACACAGCCGTAAAAGTACTCAGATGCAGTAGTAAAAGTACACAGCTGCAGTAGTAAAAGTACACAGCTGTAGTAGTAAAAGTACACAGTAGTTAAAGTACCCAGCTGCAGTAGTAAAAGTACACAGTAGTAAAAGTACACAGCTGCAGTAGGAAAAGTACACAGTGGTAAAAGTACCCAGCTGCAGTAGTAAAAGTACACAGTAGTAAAAGTACACAGCTGCAGTAGTAAAAGTACACAGCTGTAGTAGTAAAAGTACACAGTAGTTAAAGTACCCAGCTGCAGTAGTGAAAGTACACAGTAGTAAAAGTACTCAGCTGCAGTAGTAAAAGTACACAGCTGCAATAGGAAAAGTACACAGTGGTAAAAGTACCCAGCTGCAGTAGTAAAAGTAGACAGTGGTAAAAGTACCCAGCTGCAGTAGTAAAAGTACACTGTATTAAAAGTACACAGCTGCAGTAGTTAAAGTACTCAGCTGCAGTAGTAAAAGTACACAGCTGCAGTAGTAAAAGTACACAGCTGCAGTAGTGAAAGTTCTCAGCTGCAGTAGTAAAAGTACACAGCTGCAGTATTAAAAGTACACAGTAGTAAAAGTACACAGTGGTAAAAGTACCCAGCTGCAGTGGTAAAAGTACCCAGCTGCAGTGGTAAAAGTACCCAGCTCTAGTAGTAAAAGTACTTAGCTGCAGTAGTGAAAGTACACAGTAGTAAAAGTACTCAGCTGCAGTAGTGAAAGTACACAGTAGTAAAAGTACTCAGCTGCAGTAGTGAAAGTACACATTTGCAGTAGTAAAAGTACACAGCTGCAGTAGTAAAAGTACACAGTGGTAAAAGTACACAGCTGCAGTAGTAAAAGTACACAGTAGTAAAAGTACACAGCTGCAGTAGTAAAAGTACACAGTGGTAAAAGTACCCAGCTGCAGTGGTAAAAGTACCCAGCTGCAGTAGTAAAAGTACTTAGCTGCAGTAGTGAAAGTACACAGTAGTAAAAGTACTCAGATGCAGTAGTAAAAGTACACAGCTGCAGTAGTGAAAGTACACAGTAGTAAAAGTACTCAGATGCAGTAGAAAAAGTACCCAGTTGCAGTAGTAAAGGTATACAGCAGTAGTAGTAAAAGTACACAGTAGTTAAAGTACCCAGCTGCAGTAGTAAACGAACACAGTAGTAAAAGTACTTAGCTGCAGTAGTGAAAGTACAGAGTAGTAAAAGTACTCAGCTGCAGTTGTGAAAGTACACAGTAGTAAAAGTACACAGCTGCAGAAGTAAAAGTACACAGCTGCAGTAGTGAAAGTACACAGTAGCAAAAGTACACAGCTGCAGTAGTAAAAGCACACAGTAGTAAAAGTACACAGCTGCAGTAGTAAAAGTACACATTTGCAGTAGCAAAAGTACACAGCTGCAGTAGTAAAAGTACACAGTGGTAAAAGTACACAGTAGTAAAAGTACACAGCTGCAGTAGTGAAAGTACACAGTAGTAAAAGTACACAGCTGCAGTCGTAAAAGTACACATTTGCAGTAGTAAAAGTACACAGCTGCAGTAGTAAAAGTACACAGTGGTAAAAGTACACAGTAGTAAAAGTACACAGCTGCAATAGGAAAAGTACACAGTGGTAAAAGTACCCAGCTGCAGTAGTAAAAGTACACAGTAGTAAAAGTACACAGCTGCAGTAGTGAAGGTACTCAGCTGCAGTAGTAAAAGTACACAGTAGTAAAAGTACACAGCTACAGTTGTAAAAGTACACAGCTGCAGTAGTAAAAGTACACAGTAGTAAAAGTACACAATTGCAGTAGTAAAAGTACACAGCTGCAGTAGTAAAAGTACAAAGTAGTAAAAGTACCCAGCTGCAGTAGAAAAAGTACTCAGTTGCAGTAGTAAAAGTACACAGCTGCAGTAGTAAAAGTAGTAAAAGTACACAGCTGCAGTTGTAAAAGTACACAGTAGTAAAAGTACCCAGCTGCAGTAGTAAAAGTACACAGTAGTAAAAGTACCCAGCTGCAGTAGTAAAAGAACAGAGCTGCAGTAGTCAAAGTACACAGTGGTAAAAGTACCCAGCTGCAGTGGTAAAAGTACCCAGCTCTAGTAGTAAAAGTACTTAGCTGCAGTAGTGAAAAGTAAAAGTACTCAGATGTAGTAGTAAAAGAACACAGCTGCAGTAGTAAAAGTAAACAGTAGTAAAAGTACACAGCTGCAGTAGTAAAAGAACACAGCTGCAGTAGTCAAAGTACACAGTGGTAAAAGTACCCAGCTGCAGTGGTAAAAGTACCCAGCTGCAGTGGTAAAAGTACCCAGCTCTAGTAGTAAAAGTACTTAGCTGCAGTAGTGAAAGTACACAGTAGTAAAAGTACTCAGCTGCAGTAGTGAAAGTACACAGTAGTAAAAGTACTCAGCTGCAGTAGTGAAAGTACACAGTAGTAAAAGTACTCAGCTGCAGTAGTAAAAGTACACAGCTGCAGTAGTGAAAGTACACAGTAGTAAAAGTACTCAGATGCAGTAGTAAAAGTACACAGCTGCAGTAGTAAAAGTACACAGCTGTAGTAGTAAACGTACACAGTAGTTAAAGTACCCAGCTGCAGTAGTAAAAGTACAGAGTAGTAAAAGTACACAGCTGCAGTAGGAAAAGTACACAGTGGTAAAAGTACCCAGCTAAAGTAGTAAAAGTACACAGTGGTAAAAGTACCCAGCTGCAGTAGTAAAAGTACACAGTAGTCAAAGTACTCAGATGCAGTAGTAAAAGCACTCAGCTGCAGTAGTGAAAAGTAAAAGTACTCAGATGTAGTAGTAAAAGTACTCAGTAGTTAAAGTACCCAGCTGCAGTAGTAAAAGTAAACAGTAGTAAAAGTACACAGTAGTAAAAGTACACAGTAGTAAAAGTACACAGCTGCAATAGGAAAAGTACACAGTGGTAAAAGTACCCAGCTGCAGTAGTAAAAGTAGACAGTGGTAAAAGTACCCAGCTGCAGTAGTAAAAGTACACTGTAGTAAAAGTACACAGCTGCAGTAGTTAAAGTACTCAGCTGCAGTAGTAAAAGTACACAGCTGCAATAGTAAAAGTACACAGCTGCAGTAGTGAAAGTTCTCAGCTGCAGTAGTAAAAGTACACAGCTGCAGTATTAAAAGTACACAGTAGTAAAAGTACACAGTGGTAAAAGTCCCCTGCTGCAGTGGAAAAAGTACCCAGCTGCAGTGGTAAAAGTACCCAGCTGCAGTATCAAAAGTACTTAGCTGCAGTAGTGAAAGTACACAGTGGTAAAAGTACTCAGCTGCAGTAGTAAAAGTACACAGCTGCAGTAGTGAAAGTACACAGCCGTAAAAGTACTCAGATGCAGTAGTAAAAGTACACAGCTGCAGTAGTAAAAGTACACAGCTGTAGTAGTAAAAAGTACACAGTAGTTAAAGTACCCAGCTGCAGTAGTAAAAGTACACAGTAGTAAAAGTACACAGCTGCAGTAGGAAAAGTACACAGTGGTAAAAGTACCCAGCTGCAGTAGTAAAAGTACACAGTAGTAAAAGTACACAGCTGCAGTAGTAAAAGTACACAGCTGTAGTAGTAAAAGTACACAGTAGTTAAAGTACCCAGCTGCAGTAGTGAAAGTACACAGTAGTAAAAGTACTCAGCTGCAGTAGTAAAAGTACACAGCTGCAATAGGAAAAGTACACAGTGGTAAAAGTACCCAGCTGCAGTAGTAAAAGTAGACAGTGGTAAAAGTACCGAGCTGCAGTAGTAAAAGTACACTGTAGTAAAAGTACACAGCTGCAGTAGTTAAAGTACTCAGCTGCAGTAGTAAAAGTACACAGCTGCAGTAGTAAAAGTACACAGCTGCAGTAGTGAAAGTTCTCAGCTGCAGTAGTAAAAGTACACAGCTGCAGTATTAAAAGTACACAGTAGTAAAAGTACACAGTGGTAAAAGTACCCAGCTGCAGTGGTAAAAGTACCCAGCTGCAGTGGTAAAAGTACCCAGCTCTAGTAGTAAAAGTACTTAGCTGCAGTAGTGAAAGTACACAGTAGTAACAGTACTCAGCTGCAGTAGTGAAAGTACACAGTAGTAAAAGTACTCAGCTGCAGTAGTGAAAGTACACATTTGCAGTAGTAAAAGTACACAGCTGCAGTAGTAAAAGTACACAGTGGTAAAAGTACACAGCTGCAGTAGTAAAAGTACACAGTAGTAAAAGTACACAGCTGCAGTAGTAAAAGTACACAGTGGTAAAAGTACCCAGCTGCAGTGGTAAAAGTACCCAGCTGCAGTAGTAAAAGTACTTAGCTGCAGTAGTGAAAGTACACAGTAGTAAAAGTACTCAGCTGCGGTAGTAAAAGTACACAGCTGCAGTAGTGAAAGTACACAGTAGTAAAAGTACTCAGATGCAGTAGTAAAAGTACCCAGTTGCAGTAGTAAAAGTACACAGCAGTAGTAGTAAAAGTACACAGCAGTTAAAGTACCCAGCTGCAGTAGTAAAAGAACACAGTAGTAAAAGTACTTAGCTGCAGTATTGAAAGTACAGAGTAGTAAAAGTACACAGCTGCAGTTGTAAAAGTACACAGTAGTAAAAGTACCCAGCTGCAGTAGTAAAAGTACACAGCTGCAGTAGTAAAAGTACAGAGCTGCAGTAGTAAAAGCACACAGCTGCAGTAGTAAAAGTACACAGTGGTAAAAGTACACAGTAGTAAAAGTACACAGCTGCAATAGGAAAAGTACACAGTGGTAAAAGTACCCAGCTGCAGTAGTAAAAGTACACAGTAGTAAAAGTACACAGCTGCAGTAGTGAAAGTACTCAGCTGCAGTAGTAAAAGTACACAGTAGTAAAAGTACACAGCTGCAGTTGTAAAAGTACACAGCTGCAGTAGTAAAAGTACACAGTAGTAAAAGTACACAATTGCAGTAGTAAAAGTACACAGCTGCAGTAGTAAAAGTACAAAGTAGTAAAAGTACCCAGCTGCAGTAGAAAAAGTACTCAGTTGCAGTAGTAAAAGTACACAGCTGCAGTAGTAAAAGTAGTAAAAGTACACAGCTGCAGTTGTAAAAGTACACAGTAGTAAAAGTACCCAGCTGCAGTAGTAAAAGTACACAGCTGCAGTAGTAAAAGTACACAGCTGCAGTAGTAAAAGTACACAGTTACAGTAGTAAAAGTACACAGTTACAGTAGTAAAAGTACACAGCTGCAGTAGTAAAAGTACACAGCTGCAGTAGTAAAAGTACCCGGCTGCAGGAGTAAAAGTATTCATATGTAGTAGTAAAAGTACAAAGCTAAAGTAGTAAAAGTACACAGTGGTAAAAGTACCCAGCTGCAGTAGAAAAAGTACTTAAATGCAGTAGTGAAAGTACACAGTAGTAAAAGTACTCAGCTGCAGTAGTGAAAGTATACAGTAGTAAAAGTACCCAGCTGCAGTAGTAAAAGTACACAGCTGCAGTAGTAAAAGTACACAGTGGTAAAAGTACCCAGCTGCAGTAGTAAAAGTACACAGTAGTTAAAAGTACTCAGATGCAGTAGTAAAAGCACTCAGCTGCAGTAGTGAAAAGTAAAAGTACTCAGATGTAGTAGTAAAAGTACACAGTAGTTAAAGTACCCAGCTGCAGTAGTAAAAGTAAACAGTAGTAAAAGTACACAGTAGTAAAAGTACACAGTAGTAAAAGTACACAGCTGCAATAGGAAAAGTACACAGTGGTAAAAGTACCCAGCTGCAGTAGTAAAAGTAGACAGTGGTAAAAGTACCCAGCTGCAGTAGTAAAAGTACACTGTAGTAAAAGTACACAGCTGCAGTAGTTAAAGTACTCAGCTGCAGTAGTAAAAGTACACAGCTGCAGTAGTAAAAGTACACAGCTGCAGTAGTGAAAGTTCTCAGCTGCAGTAGTAAAAGTACCCAGCTGCAGTAGTAAAAGTAGACAGTGGTAAAAGTACCCAGCTGCAGTAGTAAAAGTACACTGTAGTAAAAGTACACAGCTGCAGTAGTTAAAGTACTCAGCTGCAGTAGTAAAAGTACACAGCTGCAATAGTAAAAGTACACAGCTGCAGTAGTGAAAGTTCTCAGCTGCAGTAGTAAAAGTACACAGCTGCAGTATTAAAAGTACACAGTAGTAAAAGTACACAGTGGTAAAAGTCCCCTGCTGCAGTGGAAAAAGTACCCAGCTGCAGTGGTAAAAGTACCCAGCTGCAGTATCAAAAGTACTTAGCTGCAGTAGTGAAAGTACACAGTGGTAAAAGTACTCAGCTGCAGTAGTAAAAGTACACAGCTGCAGTAGTGAAAGTACACAGCCGTAAAAGTACTCAGATGCAGTAGTAAAAGTACACAGCTGCAGTAGTAAAAGTACACAGCTGTAGTAGTAAAAGTACACAGTAGTTAAAGTACCCAGCTGCAGTAGTAAAAGTACACAGTAGTAAAAGTACACAGCTGCAGTAGGAAAAGTACACAGTGGTAAAAGTACCCAGCTGCAGTAGTAAAAGTACACAGTAGTAAAAGTACACAGCTGCAGTAGTAAAAGTACACAGCTGTAGTAGTAAAAGTACACAGTAGTTAAAGTACCCAGCTGCAGTAGTGAAAGTACACAGTAGTAAAAGTACTCAGCTGCAGTAGTAAAAGTACACAGCTGCAATAGGAAAAGTACACAGTGGTAAAAGTACCCAGCTGCAGTAGTAAAAGTAGACAGTGGTAAAAGTACCCAGCTGCAGTAGTAAAAGTACACTGTAGTAAAAGTACACAGCTGCAGTAGTTAAAGTACTCAGCTGCAGTAGTAAAAGTACACAGCTGCAGTAGTAAAAGTACACAGCTGCAGTAGTGAAAGTTCTCAGCTGCAGTAGTAAAAGTACACAGCTGCAGTATTAAAAGTACACAGTAGTAAAAGTACACAGTGGTAAAAGTACCCAGCTGCAGTGGTAAAAGTACCCAGCTGCAGTGGTAAAAGTACCCAGCTCTAGTAGTAAAAGTACTTAGCTGCAGTAGTGAAAGTACACAGTAGTAAAAGTACTCAGCTGCAGTAGTGAAAGTACACAGTAGTAAAAGTACTCAGCTGCAGTAGTGAAAGTACACATTTGCAGTAGTAAAAGTACACAGCTGCAGTAGTAAAAGTACACAGTGGTAAAAGTACACAGCTGCAGTAGTAAAAGTACACAGTAGTAAAAGTACACAGCTGCAGTAGTAAAAGTACACAGTGGTAAAAGTACCCAGCTGCAGTGGTAAAAGTACCCAGCTGCAGTAGTAAAAGTACTTAGCTGCAGTAGTGAAAGTACACAGTAGTAAAAGTACTCAGCTGCGGTAGTAAAAGTACACAGCTGCAGTAGTGAAAGTACACAGTAGTAAAAGTACTCAGATGCAGTAGTAAAAGTACCCAGTTGCAGTAGTAAAAGTACACAGCAGTAGTAGTAAAAGTACACAGCAGTTAAAGTACCCAGCTGCAGTAGTAAAAGAACACAGTAGTAAAAGTACTTAGCTGCAGTATTGAAAGTACAGAGTAGTAAAAGTACACAGCTGCAGAAGTAAAAGTACACAGCTGCAGTAGTAAAAGCACACAGCTGCAGTAGTAAAAGTACACAGTGGTAAAAGTACACAGTAGTAAAAGTACACAGCTGCAATAGGAAAAGTACACAGTGGTAAAAGTACCCAGCTGCAGTAGTAAAAGTACACAGTAGTAAAAGTACACAGCTGCAGTAGTGAAAGTACTCAGCTGCAGTAGTAAAAGTACACAGTAGTAAAAGTACACAGCTGCAGTTGTAAAAGTACACAGCTGCAGTAGTAAAAGTACACAGTAGTAAAAGTACACAATTGCAGTAGTAAAAGTACACAGCTGCAGTAGTAAAAGTACAAAGTAGTAAAAGTACACAATTGCAGTAGAAAAAGTACTCAGTTGCAGTAGTAAAAGTACACAGCTGCAGTAGTAAAAGTAGTAAAAGTACACAGCTGCAGTTGTAAAAGTACACAGTAGTAAAAGTACCCAGCTGCAGTAGTAAAAGTACACAGCTGCAGTAGTAAAAGTACACAGCTGCAGTAGTAAAAGTACACAGTTACAGTAGTAAAAGTACACAGTTACAGTAGTAAAAGTACACAGCTGCAGTAGTAAAAGTACACAGCTGCAGTACTAAAAGTACCCGGCTGCAGGAGTAAAAGTATTCATATGTAGTAGTAAAAGTACAAAGCTAAAGTAGTAAAAGTACACAGTGGTAAAAGTACCCAGCTGCAGTAGAAAAAGTACTTAAATGCAGTAGTGAAAGTACACAGTAGTAAAAGTACTCAGCTGCAGTAGTGAAAGTATACAGTAGTAAAAGTACCCAGCTGCAGTAGTAAAAGTACACAGCTGCAGTAGTAAAAGTACACAGTGGTAAAAGTACCCAGCTGCAGTAGTAAAAGTACACAGTAGTTAAAAGTACTCAGATGCAGTAGTAAAAGCACTCAGCTGCAGTAGTGAAAAGTAAAAGTACTCAGATGTAGTAGTAAAAGTACACAGTAGTTAAAGTACCCAGCTGCAGTAGTAAAAGTAAACATTAGTAAAAGTACACAGTAGTAAAAGTACACAGTAGTAAAAGTACACAGCTGCAATAGGAAAAGTACACAGTGGTAAAAGTGCCCAGCTGCAGTAGTAAAAGTAGACAGTGGTAAAAGTACCCAGCTGCAGTAGTAAAAGTACACTGTAGTAAAAGTACACAGCTGCAGTAGTTAAAGTACTCAGCTGCAGTAGTAAAAGTACACAGCTGCAGTAGTAAAAGTACACAGCTGCAGTAGTGAAAGTTCTCAGCTGCAGTAGTAAAAGTACACAGCTGCAGTATTAAAAGTACACAGTAGTAAAAGTACACAGTGGTAAAAGTACCCAGCTGCAGTGGTAAAAGTACCCAGCTCTAGTAGTAAAAGTACTTAGCTGCAGTAGTGAAAGTACACAGTAGTAAAAGTACTCAGCTGCAGTAGTGAAAGTACACAGTAGTAAAAGTACTCAGCTGCAGTAGTGAAAGTACACAGTAGTAAAAGTACTCAGCTGCAGTAGTAAAAGTACACAGCTGAAGTAGTGAAAGTACACAGTAGTAAAAGTACTCAGATGCAGTAGTAAAAGTACACAGCTGCAGTAGTAAAAGTACACAGCTGTAGTAGTAAAAGTACACAGTAGTTAAAGTACCCAGCTGCAGTAGTAAAAGTACAGAGTAGTAAAAGTACACAGCTGCAGTAGGAAAAGTACACAGTGGTAAAAGTACCCAGCTGCAGTAGTAAAAGTACACAGTGGTAAAAGTACCCAGCCGCAGTAGTAAAAGTACACAGTAGTAAAAGTACACAGCTGCAGAAGTAAAAGTACACAGCTGCAGTAGTGAAAGTACACAGTAGTAAAAGTACACAGCTGCAGTAGTAAAAGTACACATTTGCAGTAGTAAAAGTACACAGCTGCAGTAGTAAAAGTACACAGTGGTAAAAGTACCCAGCTGCAGTAGTAAAAGTACACAGTAGTCAAAGTACTCAGATGCAGTAGTAAAAGCACTCAGCTGCAGTAGTGAAAAGTAAAAATACTCAGATATAGTAGTAAAAGTACACAGTAGTTAAAGTACCCAGCTGCAGTAGTAAAAGTAAACAGCAGTAAAAGTACACAGTAGTAAAAGTACAGAGTAGTAAAAGTACTCAGCTGCAGTAGTGAAAGTACACAGTAGTAAAAGTACACAGCTGCAGGAGTAAAAGTACACAGCTGTAGTAGTAAAAGTACACAGTAGTTAAAGTACCCAGCTGCCGTAGTAAAAGTACACAGTAGTAAAAGTACACAGCTGCAGTAGTAAAAGTACACAGTGGTAAAAGTACCCAGCTGCAGTGGTAAAAGTACCCAGCTGCAGTGGTAAAAGTACCCAGCTGCAGTAGTAAAAGTACTTAGCTGCAGTAGTGAAAGTACACAGTAGTAAAAGTACTCAGATGCAGTAGTAAAAGTACCCAGTTGCAGTAGTAAAGGTACACAGCAGTAGTAGTAAAAGTACACAGTAGTAAAAGTACTTAGCTGCAGTAGTGAAAGTAGAGAGTAGTAAAAGTACTCAGCTGCAGTAGTGAAAGTACACAGTAGTAAAAGTACACAGCTGCAGAAATAAAAGTACACAGCTGCAGTAGTGAAAGTACACAGTAGCAAAAGTACACAGCTGCAGTAGTAAAAGCACACAGTAGTAAAAGTACACAGCTGCAGTAGTAAAAGTACACATTTGCAGTAGTAAAAGTACACAGCTGCAGTAGTAAAAGTACACAGTGGTAAAAGTACACAGTAGTAAAAGTACACAGCTGCAGTAGTGAAAGTACACAGTAGTAAAAGTACACAGCTGCAGTCGTAAAAGTACACATTTGCAGTAGTAAAAGTACACAGCTGCAGTAGTAAAAGTACACAGTGGTAAAAGTACACAGTAGTAAAAGTACACAGCTGCGATAGGAAAAGTACACAGTGGTAAAAGTACCCAGCTGCAGTAGTAAAAGTAAAGAGCAGTAAAAGTACACAGTAGTAAAAGTACAGAGTAGTAAAAGTACTCAGCTGCAGTAGTGAAAGTACACAGTAGTAAAAGTTCTCAGCTGCAGTAGTAAAAGTACACAGCTGCAGTAGTGAAAGTACACAGTAGTAAAAGTACTCAGATGCAGTAGTAAAAGTACACAGCTGCAGTAGGAAAAGTACACAGTAGTAAAAGTACACAGCTGCAGGAGTAAAAGTACACAGCTGTAGTAGTAAAAGTACACAGCTGTAGTAGTAAAAGTACACAGTAGTAAAAGTACACAGCTGCAGGAGTAAAAGTACACAGTAGTAAAAGTACACAGCTGCAGTAGTAAAAGTACACAGTGGTAAAAGTACCCAGCTGCAGTGGTAAAAGTACCCAGCTGCAGTGGTAAAAGTACCCAGCTGCAGTAGTAAAAGTACTTAGCTGCAGTAGTGAAAGTACACAGTAGTAAAATTACTCAGCTGCGGTAGTAAAAGTACACAGCTGCAGTAGTGAAAGTACACAGTAGTAAAAGTACTCAGATGCAGTAGAAAAAGTACCCAGTTGCAGTAGTAAAGGTATACAGCAGTAGTAGTAAAAGTACACAGTAGTTAAAGTACCCAGCTGCAGTAGTAAACGAACACAGTAGTAAAAGTACTTAGCTGCAGTAGTGAAAGTACAGAGTAGTAAAAGTACTCAGCTGCAGTTGTGAAAGTACACAGTAGTAAAAGTACACAGCTGCAGAAGTAAAAGTACACAGCTGCAGTAGTGAAAGTACACAGTAGCAAAAGTACACAGCTGCAGTAGTAAAAGCACACAGTAGTAAAAGTACACAGCTGCAGTAGTAAAAGTACACATTTGCAGTAGCAAAAGTACACAGCTGCAGTAGTAAAAGTACACAGTGGTAAAAGTACACAGTAGTAAAAGTACACAGCTGCAGTAGTGAAAGTACACAGTAGTAAAAGTACACAGCTGCAGTCGTAAAAGTACACATTTGCAGTAGTAAAAGTACACAGCTGCAGTAGTAAAAGTACACAGTGGTAAAAGTACACAGTAGTAAAAGTACACAGCTGCAATAGGAAAAGTACACAGTGGTAAAAGTACCCAGCTGCAGTAGTAAAAGTACACAGTAGTAAAAGTACACAGCTGCAGTAGTGAAAGTACTCAGCTGCAGTAGTAAAAGTACACAGTAGTAAAAGTACACAGCTGCAGTTGTAAAAGTACACAGCTGCAGTAGTAAAAGTACACAGTAGTAAAAGTACACAATTGCAGTAGTAAAAGTACACAGCTGCAGTAGTAAAAGTACAAAGTAGTAAAAGTACCCAGCTGCAGTAGAAAAAGTACTCAGTTGCAGTAGTAAAAGTACACAGCTGCAGTAGTAAAAGTAGTAAAAGTACACAGCTGCAGTTGTAAAAGTACACAGTAGTAAAAGTACCCAGCTGCAGTAGTAAAAGTACACAGTAGTAAAAGTACCCAGCTGCAGTAGTAAAAGAACAGAGCTGCAGTAGTCAAAGTACACAGTGGTAAAAGTACCCAGCTGCAGTGGTAAAAGTACCCAGCTCTAGTAGTAAAAGTACTTAGCTGCAGTAGTGAAAAGTAAAAGTACTCAGATGTAGTAGTAAAAGAACACAGCTGCAGTAGTAAAAGTAAACAGTAGTAAAAGTACACAGCTGCAGTAGTAAAAGAACACAGCTGCAGTAGTCAAAGTAAACAGTGGTAAAAGTACCCAGCTGCAGTGGTAAAAGTACCCAGCTGCAGTGGTAAAAGTACCCAGCTCTAGTAGTAAAAGTACTTAGCTGCAGTAGTGAAAGTACACAGTAGTAAAAGTACTCAGCTGCAGTAGTGAAAGTACACAGTAGTAAAAGTACTCAGCTGCAGTAGTGAAAGTACACAGTAGTAAAAGTACTCAGCTGCAGTAGTAAAAGTACACAGCTGCAGTAGTGAAAGTACACAGTAGTAAAAGTACTCAGATGCAGTAGTAAAAGTACACAGCTGCAGTAGTAAAAGTACACAGCTGTAGTAGTAAACGTACACAGTAGTTAAAGTACCCAGCTGCAGTAGTAAAAGTACAGAGTAGTAAAAGTACACAGCTGCAGTAGGAAAAGTACACAGTGGTAAAAGTACCCAGCTAAAGTAGTAAAAGTACACAGTGGTAAAAGTACCCAGCTGCAGTAGTAAAAGTACACAGTAGTCAAAGTACTCAGATGCAGTAGTAAAAGCACTCAGCTGCAGTAGTGAAAAGTAAAAGTACTCAGATGTAGTAGTAAAAGTACACAGTAGTTAAAGTACCCAGCTGCAGTAGTAAAAGTAAACAGTAGTAAAAGTACACAGTAGTAAAAGTACACAGTAGTAAAAGTACACAGCTGCAATAGGAAAAGTACACAGTGGTAAAAGTACCCAGCTGCAGTAGTAAAAGTAGACAGTGGTAAAAGTACCCAGCTGCAGTAGTAAAAGTACACTGTAGTAAAAGTACACAGCTGCAGTAGTTAAAGTACTCAGCTGCAGTAGTAAAAGTACACAGCTGCAATAGTAAAAGTACACAGCTGCAGTAGTGAAAGTTCTCAGCTGCAGTAGTAAAAGTACACAGCTGCAGTATTAAAAGTACACAGTAGTAAAAGTACACAGTGGTAAAAGTCCCCTGCTGCAGTGGAAAAAGTACCCAGCTGCAGTGGTAAAAGTACCCAGCTGCAGTATCAAAAGTACTTAGCTGCAGTAGTGAAAGTACACAGTGGTAAAAGTACTCAGCTGCAGTAGTAAAAGTACACAGCTGCAGTAGTGAAAGTACACAGCCGTAAAAGTACTCAGATGCAGTAGTAAAAGTACACAGCTGCAGTAGTAAAAGTACACAGCTGTAGTAGTAAAAGTACACAGTAGTTAAAGTACCCAGCTGCAGTAGTAAAAGTACACAGTAGTAAAAGTACACAGCTGCAGTAGGAAAAGTACACAGTGGTAAAAGTACCCAGCTGCAGTAGTAAAAGTACACAGTAGTAAAAGTACACAGCTGCAGTAGTAAAAGTACACAGCTGTAGTAGTAAAAGTACACAGTAGTTAAAGTACCCAGCTGCAGTAGTGAAAGTACACAGTAGTAAAAGTACTCAGCTGCAGTAGTAAAAGTACACAGCTGCAATAGGAAAAGTACACAGTGGTAAAAGTACCCAGCTGCAGTAGTAAAAGTAGACAGTGGTAAAAGTACCCAGCTGCAGTAGTAAAAGTACACTGTAGTAAAAGTACACAGCTGCAGTAGTTAAAGTACTCAGCTGCAGTAGTAAAAGTACACAGCTGCAGTAGTAAAAGTACACAGCTGCAGTAGTGAAAGTTCTCAGCTGCAGTAGTAAAAGTACACAGCTGCAGTATTAAAAGTACACAGTAGTAAAAGTACACAGTGGTAAAAGTACCCAGCTGCAGTGGTAAAAGTACCCAGCTGCAGTGGTAAAAGTACCCAGCTCTAGTAGTAAAAGTACTTAGCTGCAGTAGTGAAAGTACACAGTAGTAACAGTACTCAGCTGCAGTAGTGAAAGTACACAGTAGTAAAAGTACTCAGCTGCAGTAGTGAAAGTACACATTTGCAGTAGTAAAAGTACACAGCTGCAGTAGTAAAAGTACACAGTGGTAAAAGTACACAGCTGCAGTAGTAAAAGTACACAGTAGTAAAAGTACACAGCTGCAGTAGTAAAAGTACACAGTGGTAAAAGTACCCAGCTGCAGTGGTAAAAGTACCCAGCTGCAGTAGTAAAAGTACTTAGCTGCAGTAGTGAAAGTACACAGTAGTAAAAGTACTCAGCTGCGGTAGTAAAAGTACACAGCTGCAGTAGTGAAAGTACACAGTAGTAAAAGTACTCAGATGCAGTAGTAAAAGTACCCAGTTGCAGTAGTAAAAGTACACAGCAGTAGTAGTAAAAGTACACAGCAGTTAAAGTACCCAGCTGCAGTAGTAAAAGAACACAGTAGTAAAAGTACTTAGCTGCAGTATTGAAAGTACAGAGTAGTAAAAGTACACAGCTGCAGTTGTAAAAGTACACAGTAGTAAAAGTACCCAGCTGCAGTAGTAAAAGTACACAGCTGCAGTAGTAAAAGTACACAGCTGCAGTAGTAAAAGCACACAGCTGCAGTAGTAAAAGTACACAGTGGTAAAAGTACACAGTAGTAAAAGTACACAGCTGCAATAGGAAAAGTACACAGTGGTAAAAGTACCCAGCTGCAGTAGTAAAAGTACACAGTAGTAAAAGTACACAGCTGCAGTAGTGAAAGTACTCAGCTGCAGTAGTAAAAGTACACAGTAGTAAAAGTACACAGCTGCAGTTGTAAAAGTACACAGCTGCAGTAGTAAAAGTACACAGTAGTAAAAGTACACAATTGCAGTAGTAAAAGTACACAGCTGCAGTAGTAAAAGTACAAAGTAGTAAAAGTACCCAGCTGCAGTAGAAAAAGTACTCAGTTGCAGTAGTAAAAGTACACAGCTGCAGTAGTAAAAGTAGTAAAAGTACACAGCTGCAGTTGTAAAAGTACACAGTAGTAAAAGTACCCAGCTGCAGTAGTAAAAGTACACAGCTGCAGTAGTAAAAGTACACAGCTGCAGTAGTAAAAGTACACAGTTACAGTAGTAAAAGTACACAGTTACAGTAGTAAAAGTACACAGCTGCAGTAGTAAAAGTACACAGCTGCAGTAGTAAAAGTACCCGGCTGCAGGAGTAAAAGTATTCATATGTAGTAGTAAAAGTACAAAGCTAAAGTAGTAAAAGTACACAGTGGTAAAAGTACCCAGCTGCAGTAGAAAAAGTACTTAAATGCAGTAGTGAAAGTACACAGTAGTAAAAGTACTCAGCTGCAGTAGTGAAAGTATACAGTAGTAAAAGTACCCAGCTGCAGTAGTAAAAGTACACAGCTGCAGTAGTAAAAGTACACAGTGGTAAAAGTACCCAGCTGCAGTAGTAAAAGTACACAGTAGTTAAAAGTACTCAGATGCAGTAGTAAAAGCACTCAGCTGCAGTAGTGAAAAGTAAAAGTACTCAGATGTAGTAGTAAAAGTACACAGTAGTTAAAGTACCCAGCTGCAGTAGTAAAAGTAAACAGTAGTAAAAGTACACAGTAGTAAAAGTACACAGTAGTAAAAGTACACAGCTGCAATAGGAAAAGTACACAGTGGTAAAAGTACCCAGCTGCAGTAGTAAAAGTAGACAGTGGTAAAAGTACCCAGCTGCAGTAGTAAAAGTACACTGTAGTAAAAGTACACAGCTGCAGTAGTTAAAGTACTCAGCTGCAGTAGTAAAAGTACACAGCTGCAGTAGTAAAAGTACACAGCTGCAGTAGTGAAAGTTCTCAGCTGCAGTAGTAAAAGTACCCAGCTGCAGTAGTAAAAGTAGACAGTGGTAAAAGTACCCAGCTGCAGTAGTAAAAGTACACTGTAGTAAAAGTACACAGCTGCAGTAGTTAAAGTACTCAGCTGCAGTAGTAAAAGTACACAGCTGCAATAGTAAAAGTACACAGCTGCAGTAGTGAAAGTTCTCAGCTGCAGTAGTAAAAGTACACAGCTGCAGTATTAAAAGTACACAGTAGTAAAAGTACACAGTGGTAAAAGTCCCCTGCTGCAGTGGAAAAAGTACCCAGCTGCAGTGGTAAAAGTACCCAGCTGCAGTATCAAAAGTACTTAGCTGCAGTAGTGAAAGTACACAGTGGTAAAAGTACTCAGCTGCAGTAGTAAAAGTACACAGCTGCAATAGTAAAAGTACACAGCTGCAGTAGTGAAAGTTCTCAGCTGCAGTAGTAAAAGTACACAGCTGCAGTATTAAAAGTACACAGTAGTAAAAGTACACAGTGGTAAAAGTCCCCTGCTGCAGTGGAAAAAGTACCCAGCTGCAGTGGTAAAAGTACCCAGCTGCAGTATAAAAAGTACTTAGCTGCAGTAGTGAAAGTACACAGTGGTAAAAGTACTCAGCTGCAGTAGTAAAAGTACACAGCTGCAGTAGTGAAAGTACACAGCCGTAAAAGTACTCAGATGCAGTAGTAAAAGTACACAGCTGCAGTAGTAAAAGTACACAGCTGTAGTAGTAAAAGTACACAGTAGTTAAAGTACCCAGCTGCAGTAGTAAAAGTACACAGTAGTAAAAGTACACAGCTGCAGTAGGAAAAGTACACAGTGGTAAAAGTACCCAGCTGCAGTAGTAAAAGTACACAGTAGTAAAAGTACACAGCTGCAGTAGTAAAAGTACACAGCTGTAGTAGTAAAAGTACACAGTAGTTAAAGTACCCAGCTGCAGTAGTGAAAGTACACAGTAGTAAAAGTACTCAGCTGCAGTAGTAAAAGTACACAGCTGCAATAGGAAAAGTACACAGTGGTAAAAGTACCCAGCTGCAGTAGTAAAAGTAGACAGTGGTAAAAGTACCCAGCTGCAGTAGTAAAAGTACACTGTAGTAAAAGTACACAGCTGCAGTAGTTAAAGTACTCAGCTGCAGTAGTAAAAGTACACAGCTGCAGTAGTAAAAGTACACAGCTGCAGTAGTGAAAGTTCTCAGCTGCAGTAGTAAAAGTACACAGCTGCAGTATTAAAAGTACACAGTAGTAAAAGTACACAGTGGTAAAAGTACCCAGCTGCAGTGGTAAAAGTACCCAGCTGCAGTGGTAAAAGTACCCAGCTCTAGTAGTAAAAGTACTTAGCTGCAGTAGTGAAAGTACACAGTAGTAACAGTACTCAGCTGCAGTAGTGAAAGTACACAGTAGTAAAAGTACTCAGCTGCAGTAGTGAAAGTACACATTTGCAGTAGTAAAAGTACACAGCTGCAGTAGTAAAAGTACACAGTGGTAAAAGTACACAGCTGCAGTAGTAAAAGTACACAGTAGTAAAAGTACACAGCTGCAGTAGTAAAAGTACACAGTGGTAAAAGTACCCAGCTGCAGTGGTAAAAGTACCCAGCTGCAGTAGTAAAAGTACTTAGCTGCAGTAGTGAAAGTACACAGTAGTAAAAGTACTCAGCTGCGGTAGTAAAAGTACACAGCTGCAGTAGTGAAAGTACACAGTAGTAAAAGTACTCAGATGCAGTAGTAAAAGTACCCAGTTGCAGTAGTAAAAGTACACAGCAGTAGAAGTAAAAGTACACAGCAGTTAAAGTACCCAGCTGCAGTAGTAAAAGAACACAGTAGTAAAAGTACTTAGCTGCAGTATTGAAAGTACAGAGTAGTAAAAGTACACAGCTGCAGTTGTAAAAGTACACAGTAGTAAAAGTACCCAGCTGCAGTAGTAAAAGTACACAGCTGCAGTAGTAAAAGTACACAGCTGCAGTAGTAAAAGCACACAGCTGCAGTAGTAAAAGTACACAGTGGTAAAAGTACACAGTAGTAAAAGTACACAGCTGCAATAGGAAAAGTACACAGTGGTAAAAGTACCCAGCTGCAGTAGTAAAAGTACACAGTAGTAAAAGTACACAGCTGCAGTAGTGAAAGTACTCAGCTGCAGTAGTAAAAGTACACAGTAGTAAAAGTACACAGCTGCAGTTGTAAAAGTACACAGCTGCAGTAGTAAAAGTACACAGTAGTAAAAGTACACAATTGCAGTAGTAAAAGTACACAGCTGCAGTAGTAAAAGTACAAAGTAGTAAAAGTACCCAGCTGCAGTAGAAAAAGTACTCAGTTGCAGTAGTAAAAGTACACAGCTGCAGTAGTAAAAGTAGTAAAAGTACACAGCTGCAGTTGTAAAAGTACACAGTAGTAAAAGTACCCAGCTGCAGTAGTAAAAGTACACAGCTGCAGTAGTAAAAGTACACAGCTGCAGTAGTAAAAGTACACAGTTACAGTAGTAAAAGTACACAGTTACAGTAGTAAAAGTACACAGCTGCAGTAGTAAAAGTACACAGCTGCAGTAGTAAAAGTACCCGGCTGCAGGAGTAAAAGTATTCATATGTAGTAGTAAAAGTACAAAGCTAAAGTAGTAAAAGTACACAGTGGTAAAAGTACCCAGCTGCAGTAGAAAAAGTACTTAAATGCAGTAGTGAAAGTACACAGTAGTAAAAGTACTCAGCTGCAGTAGTGAAAGTATACAGTAGTAAAAGTACCCAGCTGCAGTAGTAAAAGTACACAGCTGCAGTAGTAAAAGTACACAGTGGTAAAAGTACCCAGCTGCAGTAGTAAAAGTACACAGTAGTTAAAAGTACTCAGATGGAGTAGTAAAAGCACTCAGCTGCAGTAGTGAAAAGTAAAAGTACTCAGATGTAGTAGTAAAAGTACACAGTAGTTAAAGTACCCAGCTGCAGTAGTAAAAGTAAACAGTAGTAAAAGTACACAGTAGTAAAAGTACACAGTAGTAAAAGTACACAGCTGCAATAGGAAAAGTACACAGTGGTAAAAGTACCCAGCTGCAGTAGTAAAAGTACACAGTAGTTAAAAGTACTCAGATGCAGTAGTAAAAGTACACAGCTGCAGTAGTAAAAGTACACAGCTGCAGTAGTGATAGTTCTCAGCTGCAGTAGTAAAAGTACCCAGCTGCAGTAGTAAAAGTAGACAGTGGTAAAAGTACCCAGCTGCAGTAGTAAAAGTACACTGTAGTAAAAGTACACAGCTGCAGTAGTTAAAGTACTCAGCTGCAGTAGTAAAAGTACACAGCTGCAATAGTAAAAGTACACAGCTGCAGTAGTGAAAGTTCTCAGCTGCAGTAGTAAAAGTACACAGCTGCAGTATTAAAAGTACACAGTAGTAAAAGTACACAGTGGTAAAAGTCCCCTGCTGCAGTGGAAAAAGTACCCAGCTGCAGTGGTAAAAGTACCCAGCTGCAGTATCAAAAGTACTTAGCTGCAGTAGTGAAAGTACACAGTGGTAAAAGTACTCAGCTGCAGTAGTAAAAGTACACAGCTGCAGTAGTGAAAGTACACAGCCGTAAAAGTACTCAGATGCAGTAGTAAAAGTACACAGCTGCAGTAGTAAAAGTACACAGCTGTAGTAGTAAAAGTACACAGTAGTTAAAGTACCCAGCTGCAGTAGTAAAAGTACACAGTAGTAAAAGTACACAGCTGCAGTAGGAAAAGTACACAGTGGTAAAAGTACCCAGCTGCAGTAGTAAAAGTACACAGTAGTAAAAGTACACAGCTGCAGTAGTAAAAGTACACAGCTGTAGTAGTAAAAGTACACAGTAGTTAAAGTACCCAGCTGCAGTAGTGAAAGTACACAGTAGTAAAAGTACTCAGCTGCAGTAGTAAAAGTACACAGCTGCAATAGGAAAAGTACACAGTGGTAAAAGTACCCAGCTGCAGTAGTAAAAGTAGACAGTGGTAAAAGTACCCAGCTGCAGTAGTAAAAGTACACTGTAGTAAAAGTACACAGCTGCAGTAGTTAAAGTACTCAGCTGCAGTAGTAAAAGTACACAGCTGCAGTAGTAAAAGTACACAGCTGCAGTAGTGAAAGTTCTCAGCTGCAGTAGTAAAAGTACACAGCTGCAGTATTAAAAGTACACAGTAGTAAAAGTACACAGTGGTAAAAGTACCCAGCTGCAGTGGTAAAAGTACCCAGCTGCAGTGGTAAAAGTACCCAGCTCTAGTAGTAAAAGTACTTAGCTGCAGTAGTGAAAGTACACAGTAGTAAAAGTACTCAGCTGCAGTAGTGAAAGTACACAGTAGTAAAAGTACTCAGCTGCAGTAGTGAAAGTACACATTTGCAGTAGTAAAAGTACACAGCTGCAGTAGTAAAAGTACACAGTGGTAAAAGTACACAGCTGCAGTAGTAAAAGTACACAGTAGTAAAAGTACACAGCTGCAGTAGTAAAAGTACACAGTGGTAAAAGTACCCAGCTGCAGTGGTAAAAGTACCCAGCTGCAGTAGTAAAAGTACTTAGCTGCAGTAGTGAAAGTACACAGTAGTAAAAGTACTCAGATGCAGTAGTAAAAGTACACAGCTGCAGTAGTGAAAGTACACAGTAGTAAAAGTACTCAGATGCAGTAGTAAAAGTACCCAGTTGCAGTAGTAAAAGTACACAGCAGTAGTAGTAAAAGTACACAGCAGTTAAAGTACCCAGCTGCAGTAGTAAAAGAACACAGTAGTAAAAGTACTTAGCTGCAGTATTGAAAGTACAGAGTAGTAAAAGTACACAGCTGCAGAAGTAAAAGTACACAGCTGCAGTAGTAAAAGCACACAGCTGCAATAGTAAAAGTACACAGTGGTAAAAGTACACAGTAGTAAAAGTACACAGCTGCAATAGGAAAAGTACACAGTGGTAAAAGTACCCAGCTGCAGTAGTAAAAGTACACAGTAGTAAAAGTACACAGCTGCAGTAGTGAAAGTACTCAGCTGCAGTAGTAAAAGTACACAGTAGTAAAAGTACTCAGCTGCAGTAGTGAAAGTATACAGTAGTAAAAGTACCCAGCTGCAGTAGTAAAAGTACACAGCTGCAGTAGTAAAAGTACACAGTGGTAAAAGTACCCAGCTGCAGTAGGAAAAGTACTTAGCTGCAGTAGTGAAAGTACACAGTAGTAAAAGTACTCAGCTGCGGTAGTAAAAGTACACAGCTGCAGTAGTGAAAGTACACAGTAGTAAAAGTACTCAGATGCAGTAGTAAAAGTACCCAGTTGCAGTAGTAAAAGTACACAGCAGTAGTAGTAAAAGTACACAGCAGTTAAAGTACCCAGCTGCAGTAGTAAAAGAACACAGTAGTAAAAGTACTTAGCTGCAGTATTGAAAGTACAGAGTAGTAAAAGTACACAGCTGCAGTTGTAAAAGTACACAGTAGTAAAAGTACCCAGCTGCAGTAGTAAAAGTACACAGCTGCAGTAGTAAAAGTACACAGCTGCAGTAGTAAAAGCACACAGCTGCAGTAGTAAAAGTACACAGTGGTAAAAGTACACAGTAGTAAAAGTACACAGCTGCAATAGGAAAAGTACACAGTGGTAAAAGTACCCAGCTGCAGTAGTAAAAGTACACAGTAGTAAAAGTACACAGCTGCAGTAGTGAAAGTACTCAGCTGCAGTAGTAAAAGTACACAGTAGTAAAAGTACACAGCTGCAGTTGTAAAAGTACACAGCTGCAGTAGTAAAAGTACACAGTAGTAAAAGTACACAATTGCAGTAGTAAAAGTACACAGCTGCAGTAGTAAAAGTACAAAGTAGTAAAAGTACCCAGCTGCAGTAGAAAAAGTACTCAGTTGCAGTAGTAAAAGTACACAGCTGCAGTAGTAAAAGTAGTAAAAGTACACAGCTGCAGTTGTAAAAGTACACAGTAGTAAAAGTACCCAGCTGCAGTAGTAAAAGTACACAGCTGCAGTAGTAAAAGTACACAGCTGCAGTAGTAAAAGTACACAGTTACAGTAGTAAAAGTACACAGTTACAGTAGTAAAAGTACACAGCTGCAGTAGTAAAAGTACACAGCTGCAGTAGTAAAAGTACCCGGCTGCAGGAGTAAAAGTATTCATATGTAGTAGTAAAAGTACAAAGCTAAAGTAGTAAAAGTACACAGTGGTAAAAGTACCCAGCTGCAGTAGAAAAAGTACTTAAATGCAGTAGTGAAAGTACACAGTAGTAAAAGTACTCAGCTGCAGTAGTGAAAGTATACAGTAGTAAAAGTACCCAGCTGCAGTAGTAAAAGTACACAGCTGCAGTAGTAAAAGTACACAGTGGTAAAAGTACCCAGCTGCAGTAGTAAAAGTACACAGTAGTTAAAAGTACTCAGATGCAGTAGTAAAAGCACTCAGCTGCAGTAGTGAAAAGTAAAAGTACTCAGATGTAGTAGTAAAAGTACACAGTAGTTAAAGTACCCAGCTGCAGTAGTAAAAGTAAACAGTAGTAAAAGTACACAGTAGTAAAAGTACACAGTAGTAAAAGTACACAGCTGCAATAGGAAAAGTACACAGTGGTAAAAGTACCCAGCTGCAGTAGTAAAAGTAGACAGTGGTAAAAGTACCCAGCTGCAGTAGTAAAAGTACACTGTAGTAAAAGTACACAGCTGCAGTAGTTAAAGTACTCAGCTGCAGTAGTAAAAGTACACAGCTGCAGTAGTAAAAGTACACAGCTGCAGTAGTGAAAGTTCTCAGCTGCAGTAGTAAAAGTACCCAGCTGCAGTAGTAAAAGTAGACAGTGGTAAAAGTACCCAGCTGCAGTAGTAAAAGTACACTGTAGTAAAAGTACACAGCTGCAGTAGTTAAAGTACTCAGCTGCAGTAGTAAAAGTACACAGCTGCAATAGTAAAAGTACACAGCTGCAGTAGTGAAAGTTCTCAGCTGCAGTAGTAAAAGTACACAGCTGCAGTATTAAAAGTACACAGTAGTAAAAGTACACAGTGGTAAAAGTCCCCTGCTGCAGTGGAAAAAGTACCCAGCTGCAGTGGTAAAAGTACCCAGCTGCAGTATCAAAAGTACTTAGCTGCAGTAGTGAAAGTACACAGTGGTAAAAGTACTCAGCTGCAGTAGTAAAAGTACACAGCTGCAATAGTAAAAGTACACAGCTGCAGTAGTGAAAGTTCTCAGCTGCAGTAGTAAAAGTACACAGCTGCAGTATTAAAAGTACACAGTAGTAAAAGTACACAGTGGTAAAAGTCCCCTGCTGCAGTGGAAAAAGTACCCAGCTGCAGTGGTAAAAGTACCCAGCTGCAGTATAAAAAGTACTTAGCTGCAGTAGTGAAAGTACACAGTGGTAAAAGTACTCAGCTGCAGTAGTAAAAGTACACAGCTGCAGTAGTGAAAGTACACAGCCGTAAAAGTACTCAGATGCAGTAGTAAAAGTACACAGCTGCAGTAGTAAAAGTACACAGCTGTAGTAGTAAAAGTACACAGTAGTTAAAGTACCCAGCTGCAGTAGTAAAAGTACACAGTAGTAAAAGTACACAGCTGCAGTAGGAAAAGTACACAGTGGTAAAAGTACCCAGCTGCAGTAGTAAAAGTACACAGTAGTAAAAGTACACAGCTGCAGTAGTAAAAGTACACAGCTGTAGTAGTAAAAGTACACAGTAGTTAAAGTACCCAGCTGCAGTAGTGAAAGTACACAGTAGTAAAAGTACTCAGCTGCAGTAGTAAAAGTACACAGCTGCAATAGGAAAAGTACACAGTGGTAAAAGTACCCAGCTGCAGTAGTAAAAGTAGACAGTGGTAAAAGTACCCAGCTGCAGTAGTAAAAGTACACTGTAGTAAAAGTACACAGCTGCAGTAGTTAAAGTACTCAGCTGCAGTAGTAAAAGTACACAGCTGCAGTAGTAAAAGTACACAGCTGCAGTAGTGAAAGTTCTCAGCTGCAGTAGTAAAAGTACACAGCTGCAGTATTAAAAGTACACAGTAGTAAAAGTACACAGTGGTAAAAGTACCCAGCTGCAGTGGTAAAAGTACCCAGCTGCAGTGGTAAAAGTACCCAGCTCTAGTAGTAAAAGTACTTAGCTGCAGTAGTGAAAGTACACAGTAGTAACAGTACTCAGCTGCAGTAGTGAAAGTACACAGTAGTAAAAGTACTCAGCTGCAGTAGTGAAAGTACACATTTGCAGTAGTAAAAGTACACAGCTGCAGTAGTAAAAGTACACAGTGGTAAAAGTACACAGCTGCAGTAGTAAAAGTACACAGTAGTAAAAGTACACAGCTGCAGTAGTAAAAGTACACAGTGGTAAAAGTACCCAGCTGCAGTGGTAAAAGTACCCAGCTGCAGTAGTAAAAGTACTTAGCTGCAGTAGTGAAAGTACACAGTAGTAAAAGTACTCAGCTGCGGTAGTAAAAGTACACAGCTGCAGTAGTGAAAGTACACAGTAGTAAAAGTACTCAGATGCAGTAGTAAAAGTACCCAGTTGCAGTAGTAAAAGTACACAGCAGTAGAAGTAAAAGTACACAGCAGTTAAAGTACCCAGCTGCAGTAGTAAAAGAACACAGTAGTAAAAGTACTTAGCTGCAGTATTGAAAGTACAGAGTAGTAAAAGTACACAGCTGCAGTTGTAAAAGTACACAGTAGTAAAAGTACCCAGCTGCAGTAGTAAAAGTACACAGCTGCAGTAGTAAAAGTACACAGCTGCAGTAGTAAAAGCACACAGCTGCAGTAGTAAAAGTACACAGTGGTAAAAGTACACAGTAGTAAAAGTACACAGCTGCAATAGGAAAAGTACACAGTGGTAAAAGTACCCAGCTGCAGTAGTAAAAGTACACAGTAGTAAAAGTACACAGCTGCAGTAGTGAAAGTACTCAGCTGCAGTAGTAAAAGTACACAGTAGTAAAAGTACACAGCTGCAGTTGTAAAAGTACACAGCTGCAGTAGTAAAAGTACACAGTAGTAAAAGTACACAATTGCAGTAGTAAAAGTACACAGCTGCAGTAGTAAAAGTACAAAGTAGTAAAAGTACCCAGCTGCAGTAGAAAAAGTACTCAGTTGCAGTAGTAAAAGTACACAGCTGCAGTAGTAAAAGTAGTAAAAGTACACAGCTGCAGTTGTAAAAGTACACAGTAGTAAAAGTACCCAGCTGCAGTAGTAAAAGTACACAGCTGCAGTAGTAAAAGTACACAGCTGCAGTAGTAAAAGTACACAGTTACAGTAGTAAAAGTACACAGTTACAGTAGTAAAAGTACACAGCTGCAGTAGTAAAAGTACACAGCTGCAGTAGTAAAAGTACCCGGCTGCAGGAGTAAAAGTATTCATATGTAGTAGTAAAAGTACAAAGCTAAAGTAGTAAAAGTACACAGTGGTAAAAGTACCCAGCTGCAGTAGAAAAAGTACTTAAATGCAGTAGTGAAAGTACACAGTAGTAAAAGTACTCAGCTGCAGTAGTGAAAGTATACAGTAGTAAAAGTACCCAGCTGCAGTAGTAAAAGTACACAGCTGCAGTAGTAAAAGTACACAGTGGTAAAAGTACCCAGCTGCAGTAGTAAAAGTACACAGTAGTTAAAAGTACTCAGATGGAGTAGTAAAAGCACTCAGCTGCAGTAGTGAAAAGTAAAAGTACTCAGATGTAGTAGTAAAAGTACACAGTAGTTAAAGTACCCAGCTGCAGTAGTAAAAGTAAACAGTAGTAAAAGTACACAGTAGTAAAAGTACACAGTAGTAAAAGTACACAGCTGCAATAGGAAAAGTACACAGTGGTAAAAGTACCCAGCTGCAGTAGTAAAAGTACACAGTAGTTAAAAGTACTCAGATGCAGTAGTAAAAGTACACAGCTGCAGTAGTAAAAGTACACAGCTGCAGTAGTGATAGTTCTCAGCTGCAGTAGTAAAAGTACCCAGCTGCAGTA
>NW_027316297.1:0-31451 GCF_026437365.1 Eucyclogobius newberryi | reverse complement strand
AAACGACAGGTAACAAGTGCAAACGACAGGTAACAAGTGCAAACGACAGGTAACAAGGACAAACGACAGGTAACAAGTGCAAACGACAGGTAACAAGGGCAAACGACAGGTAACAAGTGCAAACGACAGGTAACAAGGGCAAACGACAGGTAACAAGTGCAAACGACAGGTAACAAGGGCAAACGACAGGTAACAAGTGCAAACGACAGGTAACAAGGACAAACGACAGGTAACAAGGGCAAACGACAGGTAACAAGGGCAAACGACAGGTAACAAGTGCAAACAACAGGTAACGAGTGCAAACGACAGGTAACAAGGGCAAACGACAGGTAACAAGGGCAAACGACAGGTAACAAGGGCAAACGACAGGTAACAAGGTGCAAACGACAGGTAACAAGTGCAAACGACAGGTAACAAGTGCAAACGACAGGTAACAAGGACAAACGACAGGTAACAAGTGCAAACGACAGGTAACAAGGACAAACGACAGGTAACAAGGGCAAACGACAGGTAACAAGTGCAAACGACAGGTAACAAGGGCAAACGACAGGTAACAAGTGCAAACGACAGGTAACAAGGACAAACGACAGGTAACAAGGGCAAACGACAGGTAACAAGGGCAAACGACAGGTAACAAGGGCAAACGACAGGTAACAAGGTGCAAACGACAGGTAACAAGGACAAACGACAGGTAACAAGTGCAAACGACAGGTAACAAGTGCAAACGACAGGTAACAAGGACAAACGACAGGTAACAAGTGCAAACGACAGGTAACAAGGGCAAACGACAGGTAACAAGTGCAAACGACAGGTAACAAGGGCAAACGACAGGTAACAAGTGCAAACGACAGGTAACAAGGGCAAACGACAGGTAACAAGTGCAAACGACAGGTAACAAGGGCAAACGACAGGTAACAAGGGCAAACGACAGGTAACAAGGGCAAACGACAGGTAACAAGTGCAAACAACAGGTAACAAGGTGCAAACGACAGGTAACAAGGGCAAACGACAGGTAACAAGGGCAAACGACAGGTAACAAGGACAAACGACAGGTAACAAGGGCAAACGACAGGTAACAAGGGCAAACGACAGGTAACAAGGTGCAAACGACAGGTAACAAGGGCAAACGACAGGTAACAAGGGCAAACGACAGGTAACAAGGACAAACGACAGGTAACAAGGACAAACGACAGGTAACAAGTGCAAACGACAGGTAACAAGGGCAAACGACAGGTAACAAGGTGCAAACGACAGGTAACGAGGGCAAACGACAGGTAACAAGGACAAACGACAGGTAACAAGGGCAAACGACAGGTAACAAGGTGCAAACGACAGGTAACAAGGGCAAACGACAGGTAACAAGGACAAACGACAGGTAACAAGGGCAAACGACAGGTAACAAGGACAAACGACAGGTAACAAGGGCAAACGACAGGTAACAAGGGCAAACGACAGGTAACAAGGGCAAACGACAGGTAACAAGGGCAAACGACAGGTAACGAGGTGCAAACGACAGGTAACGAGGGCAAACGACAGGTAACAAGGGCAAACGACAGGTAACAAGTGCAAACGACAGGTAACAAGGACAAACGACAGGTAACAAGGGCAAACGACAGGTAACAAGGGCAAACGACAGGTAACAAGTGCAAACGACAGGTAACAAGGGCAAACGACAGGTAACAAGGGCAAACGACAGGTAACAAGGGCAAACGACAGGTAACAAGGACAAACGACAGGTAACAAGGGCAAACGACAGGTAACAAGTGCAAACGACAGGTAACAAGTGCAAACGACAGGTAACAAGTGCAAACGACAGGTAACAAGTGCAAACGACAGGTAACAAGTGCAAACGACAGGTAACAAGGGCAAACGACAGGTAACAAGGTTAAACGACAGGTAACAAGGTGCAAACGACAGGTAACAAGTGCAAACGACAGGTAACAAGTGCAAACGACAGGTAACAAGTGCAAACGACAGGTAACAAGGGCAAACGACAGGTAACAAGGTTAAACGACAGGTAACAAGGTGCAAACGACAGGTAACAAGTGCAAACGACAGGTAACAAGTGCAAACGACAGGTAACAAGGACAAACGACAGGTAACAAGTGCAAACGACAGGTAACAAGGACAAACGACAGGTAACAAGGGCAAACGACAGGTAACAAGTGCAAACGACAGGTAACAAGGGCAAACGACAGGTAACAAGTGCAAACGACAGGTAACAAGGACAAACGACAGGTAACAAGGGCAAACGACAGGTAACAAGGGCAAACGACAGGTAACAAGGGCAAACGACAGGTAACAAGGTGCAAACGACAGGTAACAAGGACAAACGACAGGTAACAAGTGCAAACGACAGGTAACAAGGACAAACGACAGGTAACAAGTGCAAACGACAGGTAACAAGTGCAAACGACAGGTAACAAGGACAAACGACAGGTAACAAGTGCAAACGACAGGTAACAAGGGCAAACGACAGGTAACAAGTGCAAACGACAGGTAACAAGGGCAAACGACAGGTAACAAGTGCAAACGACAGGTAACAAGGGCAAACGACAGGTAACAAGTGCAAACGACAGGTAACAAGGACAAACGACAGGTAACAAGGGCAAACGACAGGTAACAAGGGCAAACGACAGGTAACAAGTGCAAACAACAGGTAACGAGTGCAAACGACAGGTAACAAGGGCAAACGACAGGTAACAAGGGCAAACGACAGGTAACAAGGGCAAACGACAGGTAACAAGGTGCAAACGACAGGTAACAAGTGCAAACGACAGGTAACAAGTGCAAACGACAGGTAACAAGGACAAACGACAGGTAACAAGTGCAAACGACAGGTAACAAGGACAAACGACAGGTAACAAGGGCAAACGACAGGTAACAAGGGCAAACGACAGGTAACAAGGGCAAACGACAGGTAACAAGTGCAAACGACAGGTAACAAGGGCAAACGACAGGTAACAAGTGCAAACGACAGGTAACAAGGACAAACGACAGGTAACAAGGGCAAACGACAGGTAACAAGGGCAAACGACAGGTAACAAGGGCAAACGACAGGTAACAAGGTGCAAACGACAGGTAACAAGGACAAACGACAGGTAACAAGTGCAAACGACAGGTAACAAGGACAAACGACAGGTAACAAGTGCAAACGACAGGTAACAAGTGCAAACGACAGGTAACAAGGACAAACGACAGGTAACAAGTGCAAACGACAGGTAACAAGGGCAAACGACAGGTAACAAGTGCAAACGACAGGTAACAAGGGCAAACGACAGGTAACAAGTGCAAACGACAGGTAACAAGGGCAAACGACAGGTAACAAGTGCAAACGACAGGTAACAAGGACAAACGACAGGTAACAAGGGCAAACGACAGGTAACAAGGGCAAACGACAGGTAACAAGGGCAAACGACAGGTAACAAGGGCAAACGACAGGTAACAAGGTGCAAACGACAGGTAACAAGGGCAAACGACAGGTAACAAGGGCAAACGACAGGTAACAAGGGCAAACGACAGGTAACAAGGGCAAACGACAGGTAACAAGGGCAAACGACAGGTAACAAGGGCAAACGACAGGTAACAAGGTGCAAACGACAGGTAACAAGGGCAAACGACAGGTAACAAGTGCAAACGACAGGTAACAAGGGCAAACGACAGGTAACAAGTGCAAACGACAGGTAACAAGGGCAAACGACAGGTAACAAGGGCAAACGACAGGTAACAAGTGCAAACGACAGGTAACAAGTGCAAACGACAGGTAACAAGGACAAACGACAGGTAACAAGGGCAAACGACAGGTAACAAGGGCAAACGACAGGTAGCAAGGGCAAACGACAGGTAACAAGGGCAAACGACAGGTAACAAGGTGCAAACGACAGGTAACAAGGACAAAAGACAGGTAACAAGGGCAAACGACAGGTAACAAGGGCAAACGACAGGTAACAAGGGCAAACGACAGGTAACAAGTGCAAACGACAGGTAACAAGGGCAAACGACAGGTAACAAGTGCAAACGACAGGTAACAAGTGCAAACGACAGGTAACAAGGGCAAACGACAGGTAACAAGTGCAAACGACAGGTAACAAGGGCAAACGACAGGTAACAAGGGCAAACGACAGGTAACAAGGGCAAACGACAGGTAACAAGTGCAAACGACAGGTAACAAGGTGCAAACGACAGGTAACAAGGGCAAACGACAGGTAACAAGTGCAAACGACAGGTAACAAGTGCAAACGACAGGTAACAAGGGCAAACGACAGGTTGCAAACGACAGGTAACAAGGGCAAACGACAGGTAACAAGGACAAACGACAGGTAACAAGGACAAACGACAGGTAACAAGGGCAAACGACAGGTAACAAGTGCAAACGACAGGTAACAAGGGCAAACGACAGGTAACAAGGGCAAACGACAGGTAACAAGGGCAAACGACAGGTAACAAGGGCAAACGACAGGTAACAAGTGCAAACGACAGGTAACAAGTGCAAACGACAGGTAACAAGGACAAACGACAGGTAACAAGGGCAAACGACAGGTAACAAGGGCAAACGACAGGTAACAAGTGCAAACGACAGGTAACAAGGGCAAACGACAGGTAACAAGGGCAAACGACAGGTAACAAGTGCAAACGACAGGTAACAAGTGCAAACGACAGGTAACAAGTGCAAACGACAGGTAACAAGTGCAAACGACAGGTAACAAGGGCAAACGACAGGTAACAAGGTTAAACGACAGGTAACAAGGTGCAAACGACAGGTAACAAGTGCAAACGACAGGTAACAAGTGCAAACGACAGGTAACAAGGGCAAACGACAGGTAACAAGGTTAAACGACAGGTAACAAGGTGCAAACGACAGGTAACAAGTGCAAACGACAGGTAACAAGGGCAAACGACAGGTAACAAGGGCAAACGACAGGTAACAAGGGCAAACGACGGGTAACAAGGACAAACGACGGGTAACAAGGACAAACGACAGGTAACAAGGGCAAACGACAGGTAACAAGGGCAAACGACAGGTAACAAGGACAAACGACAGGTAACAAGGGCAAACGACAGGTAACAAGTGCAAACGACAGGTAACAAGGGCAAACGACAGGTAACAAGGACAAACGACAGGTAACAAGGGCAAACGACAGGTAACAAGTGCAAACGACAGGTAACAAGGGCAAACGACAGGTAACAAGGGCAAACGACAGGTAACAAGGGCAAACGACAGGTAACAAGGGCAAACGACAGGTAACAAGTGCAAACGACAGGTAACAAGTGCAAACGACAGGTAACAAGGACAAACGACAGGTAACAAGGGCAAACGACAGGTAACAAGGGCAAACGACAGGTAACAAGTGCAAACGACAGGTAACAAGGGCAAACGACAGGTAACAAGGGCAAACGACAGGTAACAAGGGCAAACGACAGGTAACAAGGACAAACGACAGGTAACAAGGGCAAACGACAGGTAACAAGGGCAAACGACAGGTAACAAGTGCAAACGACAGGTAACAAGTGCAAACGACAAGTAACAAGTGCAAACGACAGGTAACAAGTGCAAACGACAGGTAACAAGGGCAAACGACAGGTAACAAGGTTAAACGACAGGTAACAAGGTGCAAACGACAGGTAACAAGTGCAAACGACAGGTAACAAGGGCAAACGACAGGTAACAAGGTTAAACGACAGGTAACAAGGTGCAAACGACAGGTAACAAGTGCAAACGACAGGTAACAAGGGCAAACGACAGGTAACAAGGGCAAACGACAGGTAACAAGGGCAAACGACAGGTAACAAGGACAAACGACGGGTAACAAGGACAAACGACAGGTAACAAGTGCAAACGACAGGTAACAAGGGCAAACGACAGGTAACAAGGACAAACGACAGGTAACAAGGGCAAACGACAGGTAACAAGTGCAAACGACAGGTAACAAGGGCAAACGACAGGTAACAAGGACAAACGACAGGTAACAAGGGCAAACGACAGGTAACAAGTGCAAACGACAGGTAACAAGGACAAACGACAGGTAACAAGGGCAAACGACAGGTAACAAGGGCAAACGACAGGTAACAAGTGCAAACGACAGGTAACAAGGACAAACGACAGGTAACAAGGGCAAACGACAGGTAACAAGTGCAAACGACAGGTAACAAGGGCAAACGACAGGTAACAAGGGCAAACGACAGGTAACAAGTGCAAACGACAGGTAACAAGGGCAAACGACAGGTAACAAGTGCAAACGACAGGTAACAAGTGCAAACGACAGGTAACAAGGGCAAACGACAGGTAACAAGTGCAAACGACAGGTAACAAGGACAAACGACAGGTAACAAGGGCAAACGACAGGTAACAAGGGCAAACGACAGGTAACAAGGGCAAACGACAGGTAACAAGGGCAAACGACAGGTAACAAGGACAAACGACAGATAACAAGTGCAAACGACAGGTAACAAGGTGCAAACGACAGGTAACAAGGACAAACGACAGGTAACAAGTGCAAACGACAGGTAACAAGGACAAACGACAGGTAACAAGGACAAACGACAGGTAACAAGGACAAACGACAGGTAACAAGTGCAAACGACAGGTAACAAGGACAAACGACAGGTAACAAGTGCAAACGTCAGGTAACAAGGACAAACGACAGGTAACAAGGACAAACGACAGGTAACAAGTGCAAACGACAGGTAACAAGGGCAAACGACAGGTAACAAGGGCAAACGACAGGTAACAAGTGCAAACGACAGGTAACAAGGGCAAACGACAGGTAACAAGGGCAAACGACAGGTAACAAGGGCAAACGACAGGTAACAAGTGCAAACGACAGGTAACAAGGGCAAACGACAGGTAACAAGGGCAAACGACAGGTAACAAGGGCAAACGACAGGTAACAAGGGCAAACGACAGGTAACAAGGGCAAACGACAGGTATCAAGGGCAAACGGCAGGTAACAAGGGCAAACGACAGGTAACAAGGGCAAACGACAGGTAACAAGGGCAAACGACAGGTAACAAGTGCAAACGACAGGTAACAAGGGCAAACGACAGGTAACAAGTGCAAACGACAGGTAACAAGGGCAAACGACAGGTAACAAGAACAAACGACAGGTAACAAGGGCAAACGACAGGTAACAAGTGCAAACGACAGGTAACAAGGACAAACGACAGGTAACAAGGGCAAACGACAGGTAACAAGGGCAAACGACAGGTAACAAGTGCAAACGACAGGTAACAAGGACAAACGACAGGTAACAAGGGCAAACGACAGGTAGCAAGTGCAAACGACAGGTAACAAGGACAAACGACAGGTAACAAGGGCAAACGACAGGTAACAAGTGCAAACGACAGGTAACAAGGGCAAACGACAGGTAACAAGTGCAAACGACAGGTAACAAGGTCAAACGACAGGTAACAAGGGCAAACGACAGGTAACAAGTGCAAACGACAGGTAACAAGGGCAAACGACAGGTAACAAGGGCAAACGACAGGTAACAAGGGCAAACGACAGGTAACAAGGGCAAACGACAGGTAACAAGTGCAAACGACAGGTAACAAGTGCAAACGACAGGTAACAAGGACAAACGACAGGTAACAAGGGCAAACGACAGGTAACAAGGGCAAACGACAGGTAACAAGTGCAAACGACAGGTAACAAGGGCAAACGACAGGTAACAAGGGCAAACGACAGGTAACAAGTGCAAACGACAGGTAACAAGTGCAAACGACAGGTAACAAGGGCAAACGACAGGTAACAAGGGCAAACGACAGGTAACAAGTGCAAACGACAGGTAACAAGGGCAAACGACAGGTAACAAGGGCAAACGACAGGTAACAAGGGCAAACGACAGGTAACAAGTGCAAACGACAGGTAACAAGGGCAAACGACAGGTAACAAGGGCAAACGACAGGTAAACGACAGGTAACAAGGGCAAACGACAGGTAACAAGGGCAAACGACAGGTAACAAGGGCAAACGGCAGGTAACAAGGGCAAACGACAGGTAACAAGGGCAAACGACAGGTAACAAGGGCAAACGACAGGTAACAAGGGCAAACGACAGGTAACAAGGGCAAACGACAGGTAACAAGGGCAAACGACAGGTAACAAGTGCAAACGACAGGTAACAAGGGCAAACGACAGGTAACAAGGGCAAACGACAGGTAACAAGGGCAAACGACAGGTAACAAGGGCAAACGACAGGTAACAAGGGCAAACGACAGGTAACAAGGGCAAACGACAGGTAACAAGTGCAAACGACAGGTAACAAGTGCAAACGACAGGTAACAAGTGCAAACGACAGGTAACAAGTGCAAACGACAGGTAACAAGGGCAAACGACAGGTAACAAGGTTAAACGACAGGTAACAAGGTGCAAACGACAGGTAACAAGTGCAAACGACAGGTAACAAGTGCAAACGACAGGTAACAAGTGCAGACGACAGGTAACAAGGGCAAACGACAGGTAACAAGGTTAAACGACAGGTAACAAGGTGCAAACGACAGGTAACAAGTGCAAACGACAGGTAACAAGGGCAAACGACAGGTAACAAGGGCAAATGACAGGTAACAAGGGCAAACGACAGGTAACAAGGACAAACGACGGGTAACAAGGACAAACGACAGGTAACAAGTGCAAACGACAGGTAACAAGGGCAAACGACAGGTAACAAGGACAAACGACAGGTAACAAGGGCAAACGACAGGTAACAAGTGCAAACGACAGGTAACAAGGGCAAACGACAGGTAACAAAGGCAAACGACAGGTAACAAGGGCAAACGACAGGTAACAAGTGCAAACGACAGGTAACAAGGACAAACGACAGGTAACAAGGGCAAACGACAGGTAACAAGGGCAAACGACAGGTAACAAGTGCAAACGACAGGTAACAAGGACAAACGACAGGTAACAAGGGCAAACGACATGTAACAAGTGCAAACGACAGGTAACAAGGACAAACGACAGGTAACAAGGGCAAACGACAGGTAACAAGTGCAAACGACAGGTAACAAGTGCAAACGACAGGTAACAAGGGCAAACGACAGGTAACAAGGGCAAACGACAGGTAACAAGTGCAAACGACAGGTAACAAGGGCAAACGACAGGTAACAAGGGCAAACGACAGGTAACAAGGGCAAACGACAGGTAACAAGTGCAAACGACAGGTAACAAGGGCAAACGACAGGTAACAAGGGCAAACGACAGGTAACAAGGGCAAACGACAGGTAACAAGGGCAAACGACAGGTAACAAGGGCAAACGACAGGTAACAAGGGCAAACGGCAGGTAACAAGGGCAAACGACAGGTAACAAGGGCAAACGACAGGTAACAACGGCAAACGACAGGTAACAAGGGCAAACGACAGGTAACAAGGGCAAACGACAGGTAACAAGGGCAAACGACAGGTAACAAGTGCAAACGACAGGTAACAAGGGCAAACGACAGGTAACAAGGGCAAACGACAGGTAACAAGGGCAAACGACAGGTAACAAGGACAAACGACAGGTAACAAGGGCAAACGACAGGTAACAAGGGCAAACGACAGGTAACAAGTGCAAACGACAGGTAACAAGTGCAAACGACAGGTAACAAGTGCAAACGACAGGTAACAAGTGCAAACGACAGGTAACAAGGGCAAACGACAGGTAACAAGGTTAAACGACAGGTAACAAGGTGCAAACGACAGGTAACAAGTGCAAACGACAGGTAACAAGTGCAAACGACAGGTAACAAGTGCAGACGACAGGTAACAAGGGCAAACGACAGGTAACAAGGTTAAACGACAGGTAACAAGGTGCAAACGACAGGTAACAAGTGCAAACGACAGGTAACAAGGGCAAACGACAGGTAACAAGGGCAAATGACAGGTAACAAGGGCAAACGACAGGTAACAAGGACAAACGACGGGTAACAAGGACAAACGACAGGTAACAAGTGCAAACGACAGGTAACAAGGGCAAACGACAGGTAACAAGGACAAACGACAGGTAACAAGGGCAAACGACAGGTAACAAGTGCAAACGACAGGTAACAAGGGCAAACGACAGGTAACAAAGGCAAACGACAGGTAACAAGGGCAAACGACAGGTAACAAGTGCAAACGACAGGTAACAAGGACAAACGACAGGTAACAAGGGCAAACGACAGGTAACAAGGGCAAACGACAGGTAACAAGTGCAAACGACAGGTAACAAGGACAAACGACAGGTAACAAGGGCAAACGACATGTAACAAGTGCAAACGACAGGTAACAAGGACAAACGACAGGTAACAAGGGCAAACGACAGGTAACAAGGGCAAACGACAGGTAACAAGTGCAAACGACAGGTAACAAGGACAAACGACAGGTAACAAGGGCAAACGACAGGTAACAAGTGCAAACGACAGGTAACAAGGGCAAACGACAGGTAACAAGGGCAAACGACAGGTAACAAGGGCAAACGACAGGTAACAAGGGCAAACGACAGGTAACAAGTGCAAACGACAGGTAACAAGTGCAAACGACAGGTAACAAGGACAAACGACAGGTAACAAGGGCAAACGACAGGTAACAAGGGCAAACGACAGGTAACAAGTGCAAACGACAGGTAACAAGGGCAAACGACAGGTAACAAGGGCAAACGACAGGTAACAAGTGCAAACGACAGGTAACAAGTGCAAACGACAGGTAACAAGTGCAAACGACAGGTAACAAGGACAAACGACAGGTAACAAGGGCAAACGACAGGTAACAAGTGCAAACGACAGGTAACAAGGGCAAACGACAGGTAACAAGTGCAAACGACAGGTAACAAGGACAAACGACAGGTAACAAGGGCAAACGACAGGTAACAAGGGCAAACGACAGGTAACAAGGACAAACGACAGGTAACAAGTGCAAACGACAGGTAACAAGGACAAACGACAGGTAACAAGTGCAAACGACAGGTAACAAGTGCAAACGACAGGTAACAAGGACAAACGACAGGTAACAAGTGCAAACGACAGGTAACAAGGGCAAACGACAGGTAACAAGTGCAAACGACAGGTAACAAGGGCAAACGACAGGTAACAAGTGCAAACGACAGGTAACAAGGGCAAACGACAGGTAACAAGTGCAAACGACAGGTAACAAGGACAAACGACAGGTAACAAGGGCAAACGACAGGTAACAAGGGCAAACGACAGGTAACAAGTGCAAACAACAGGTAACGAGTGCAAACGACAGGTAACAAGGGCAAACGACAGGTAACAAGGGCAAACGACAGGTAACAAGGGCAAACGACAGGTAACAAGGTGCAAACGACAGGTAACAAGTGCAAACGACAGGTAACAAGTGCAAACGACAGGTAACAAGGACAAACGACAGGTAACAAGTGCAAACGACAGGTAACAAGGACAAACGACAGGTAACAAGGGCAAACGACAGGTAACAAGTGCAAACGACAGGTAACAAGGGCAAACGACAGGTAACAAGTGCAAACGACAGGTAACAAGGACAAACGACAGGTAACAAGGGCAAACGACAGGTAACAAGGGCAAACGACAGGTAACAAGGGCAAACGACAGGTAACAAGGTGCAAACGACAGGTAACAAGGACAAACGACAGGTAACAAGTGCAAACGACAGGTAACAAGTGCAAACGACAGGTAACAAGGACAAACGACAGGTAACAAGTGCAAACGACAGGTAACAAGGGCAAACGACAGGTAACAAGTGCAAACGACAGGTAACAAGGGCAAACGACAGGTAACAAGTGCAAACGACAGGTAACAAGGGCAAACGACAGGTAACAAGTGCAAACGACAGGTAACAAGGGCAAACGACAGGTAACAAGGGCAAACGACAGGTAACAAGGGCAAACGACAGGTAACAAGTGCAAACAACAGGTAACAAGGTGCAAACGACAGGTAACAAGGGCAAACGACAGGTAACAAGGGCAAACGACAGGTAACAAGGACAAACGACAGGTAACAAGGGCAAACGACAGGTAACAAGGGCAAACGACAGGTAACAAGGTGCAAACGACAGGTAACAAGGGCAAACGACAGGTAACAAGGGCAAGCGACAGGTAACAAGGACAAACGACAGGTAACAAGGACAAACGACAGGTAACAAGTGCAAACGACAGGTAACAAGGGCAAACGACAGGTAACAAGGTGCAAACGACAGGTAACGAGGGCAAACGACAGGTAACAAGGACAAACGACAGGTAACAAGGGCAAACGACAGGTAACAAGGTGCAAACGACAGGTAACAAGGGCAAACGACAGGTAACAAGGACAAACGACAGGTAACAAGGGCAAACGACAGGTAACAAGGACAAACGACAGGTAACAAGGGCAAACGACAGGTAACAAGGGCAAACGACAGGTAACAAGGGCAAACGACAGGTAACAAGGGCAAACGACAGGTAACGAGGTGCAAACGACAGGTAACGAGGGCAAACGACAGGTAACAAGGGCAAACGACAGGTAACAAGTGCAAACGACAGGTAACAAGGACAAACGACAGGTAACAAGGGCAAACGACAGGTAACAAGGGCAAACGACAGGTAACAAGTGCAAACGACAGGTAACAAGGGCAAACGACAGGTAACAAGGGCAAACGACAGGTAACAAGGGCAAACGACAGGTAACAAGGACAAACGACAGGTAACAAGGGCAAACGACAGGTAACAAGTGCAAACGACAGGTAACAAGTGCAAACGACAGGTAACAAGTGCAAACGACAGGTAACAAGTGCAAACGACAGGTAACAAGTGCAAACGACAGGTAACAAGGGCAAACGACAGGTAACAAGGTTAAACGACAGGTAACAAGGTGCAAACGACAGGTAACAAGTGCAAACGACAGGTAACAAGTGCAAACGACAGGTAACAAGTGCAAACGACAGGTAACAAGGGCAAACGACAGGTAACAAGGTTAAACGACAGGTAACAAGGTGCAAACGACAGGTAACAAGTGCAAACGACAGGTAACAAGTGCAAACGACAGGTAACAAGGACAAACGACAGGTAACAAGTGCAAACGACAGGTAACAAGGACAAACGACAGGTAACAAGGGCAAACGACAGGTAACAAGTGCAAACGACAGGTAACAAGGGCAAACGACAGGTAACAAGTGCAAACGACAGGTAACAAGGACAAACGACAGGTAACAAGGGCAAACGACAGGTAACAAGGGCAAACGACAGGTAACAAGGGCAAACGACAGGTAACAAGGTGCAAACGACAGGTAACAAGGACAAACGACAGGTAACAAGTGCAAACGACAGGTAACAAGGACAAACGACAGGTAACAAGTGCAAACGACAGGTAACAAGTGCAAACGACAGGTAACAAGGACAAACGACAGGTAACAAGTGCAAACGACAGGTAACAAGGGCAAACGACAGGTAACAAGTGCAAACGACAGGTAACAAGGGCAAACGACAGGTAACAAGTGCAAACGACAGGTAACAAGGGCAAACGACAGGTAACAAGTGCAAACGACAGGTAACAAGGACAAACGACAGGTAACAAGGGCAAACGACAGGTAACAAGGGCAAACGACAGGTAACAAGTGCAAACAACAGGTAACGAGTGCAAACGACAGGTAACAAGGGCAAACGACAGGTAACAAGGGCAAACGACAGGTAACAAGGGCAAACGACAGGTAACAAGGTGCAAACGACAGGTAACAAGTGCAAACGACAGGTAACAAGTGCAAACGACAGGTAACAAGGACAAACGACAGGTAACAAGTGCAAACGACAGGTAACAAGGACAAACGACAGGTAACAAGGGCAAACGACAGGTAACAAGGGCAAACGACAGGTAACAAGGGCAAACGACAGGTAACAAGTGCAAACGACAGGTAACAAGGGCAAACGACAGGTAACAAGTGCAAACGACAGGTAACAAGGACAAACGACAGGTAACAAGGGCAAACGACAGGTAACAAGGGCAAACGACAGGTAACAAGGGCAAACGACAGGTAACAAGGTGCAAACGACAGGTAACAAGGACAAACGACAGGTAACAAGTGCAAACGACAGGTAACAAGGACAAACGACAGGTAACAAGTGCAAACGACAGGTAACAAGTGCAAACGACAGGTAACAAGGACAAACGACAGGTAACAAGTGCAAACGACAGGTAACAAGGGCAAACGACAGGTAACAAGTGCAAACGACAGGTAACAAGGGCAAACGACAGGTAACAAGTGCAAACGACAGGTAACAAGGGCAAACGACAGGTAACAAGTGCAAACGACAGGTAACAAGGACAAACGACAGGTAACAAGGGCAAACGACAGGTAACAAGGGCAAACGACAGGTAACAAGGGCAAACGACAGGTAACAAGGGCAAACGACAGGTAACAAGGTGCAAACGACAGGTAACAAGGGCAAACGACAGGTAACAAGGGCAAACGACAGGTAACAAGGGCAAACGACAGGTAACAAGGGCAAACGACAGGTAACAAGGGCAAACGACAGGTAACAAGGGCAAACGACAGGTAACAAGGTGCAAACGACAGGTAACAAGGGCAAACGACAGGTAACAAGTGCAAACGACAGGTAACAAGGGCAAACGACAGGTAACAAGTGCAAACGACAGGTAACAAGGGCAAACGACAGGTAACAAGGGCAAACGACAGGTAACAAGTGCAAACGACAGGTAACAAGTGCAAACGACAGGTAACAAGGACAAACGACAGGTAACAAGGGCAAACGACAGGTAACAAGGGCAAACGACAGGTAGCAAGGGCAAACGACAGGTAACAAGGGCAAACGACAGGTAACAAGGTGCAAACGACAGGTAACAAGGACAAAAGACAGGTAACAAGGGCAAACGACAGGTAACAAGGGCAAACGACAGGTAACAAGGGCAAACGACAGGTAACAAGTGCAAACGACAGGTAACAAGGGCAAACGACAGGTAACAAGTGCAAACGACAGGTAACAAGTGCAAACGACAGGTAACAAGGGCAAACGACAGGTAACAAGTGCAAACGACAGGTAACAAGGGCAAACGACAGGTAACAAGGGCAAACGACAGGTAACAAGGGCAAACGACAGGTAACAAGTGCAAACGACAGGTAACAAGGTGCAAACGACAGGTAACAAGGGCAAACGACAGGTAACAAGTGCAAACGACAGGTAACAAGTGCAAACGACAGGTAACAAGGGCAAACGACAGGTTGCAAACGACAGGTAACAAGGGCAAACGACAGGTAACAAGTGCAAACGACAGGTAACAAGGGCAAACGACAGGTAACAAGGGCAAACGACAGGTAACAAGTGCAAACGACAGGTAACAAGGGCAAACGACAGGTTGCAAACGACAGGTAACAAGGGCAAACGACAGGTAACAAGGGCAAACGACAGGTAACAAGGGCAAACGACAGGTAACAAGGGCAAACGACAGGTAACAAGTGCAAACGACAGGTAACAAGTGCAAACGACAGGTAACAAGGTGCAAACGACAGGTAACAAGGTGCAAACGACAGGTAACAAGGGCAAACGACAGGTAACAAGGGCAAACGACAGGTAACAAGTGCAAACGACAGGTAACAAGTGCAAACGACAGGTAACAAGGTGCAAACGACAGGTAACAAGGTGCAAACGACAGGTAACAAGGACAAACGACAGGTAACAAGTGCAAACGACAGGTAACAAGGGCAAACGACAGGTAACAAGGGCAAACGACAGGTAACAAGTGCAAACGACAGGTAACAAGGGCAAACGACAGGTAACAAGGGCAAACGACAGGTAACAAGTGCAAACGACAGGTAACAAGGGCAAACGACAGGTTGCAAACGACAGGTAACAAGGGCAAACGACAGGTAACAAGGGCAAACGACAGGTAACAAGGGCAAACGACAGGTAACAAGGGCAAACGACAGGTAACAAGTGCAAACGACAGGTAACAAGTGCAAACGACAGGTAACAAGGTGCAAACGACAGGTAACAAGGTGCAAACGACAGGTAACAAGGGCAAACGACAGGTAACAAGGGCAAACGACAGGTAACAAGTGCAAACGACAGGTAACAAGTGCAAACGACAGGTAACAAGGTGCAAACGACAGGTAACAAGGTGCAAACGACAGGTAACAAGTGCAAACGACAGGTAACAAGTGCAAACGACAGGTAACAAGGTGCAAACGACAGGTAACAAGTGCAAACGACAGGTAACAAGTGCAAACGACAGGTAACAAGTTGCAATGAGTTCCATTGATCAACAGTTACAAAAGGTGAACTCTGGTGACGCCTTGTGGCTTCATTGTGTCATTGCATGTTTAATAGCAGTCTGGAGCATAGGCCTCCAGTGAACCAGCCGTGATCCTTAATGAAGCCGGTGTTTGTTTAGCATGTGCTTGTTTGTCTCCGTGTGGATAAATGACTCACAGATGCTGCCGATGGAGGAGGTGATGAAGGCGAACTTGAGCAGACTGACCGCCTGGCACCACGCCGACCTTTGACCTCCAGTGAGCACGGCAAACAGAGACCCAGAGATGATCAGCGCCGAACAACCTGCAAAATGAATGTTGTTTCTAAGGCTGCAGCTAATGATTATTCTACTGTTATGTTGATTCTAAAACATTACACTGAACTCTGCAAAAACTAAAATCTGAAATCTTGGTAATGACTTTGGATGAGTCTGTGTCCCTTGAACATCATTTTAAAAAAAACAATTTCTTTCAGATGTGGAACAATGTCCAAACTTGTATTCATGGTAAATACAAGGAACAAAGAACATGACACAGAGAGGGAACATACAATTTACATAAACACATTAAAATAGTCCTACACGTTTAGTCCAGAGCACAGTATTATGAATATGTCCGTTCTCTTTTTTCTATATATATTTATTTATTTTTTAACATTTTAAAAAAAAACATGAAACAGAACAAGACCAGGGTAAATAAATCCAAATGAAACAAAGGCACAACATTTTTCCGTATGTTAATGATATTGTCAGTCAAGTCCTTGATCGTCATCTATTTTTTATGCAGGCATTTTTGGCTGCTGCCAGGACATCGCACCTACATGTTTTTAAATCCTCATTGACTCCCTGTTTTGTCTGACACTTGGAGCGCTGCAGACACTCCAGTGTATTTAACTGTGAAGCTCCTGACATCGGTCTTTTAAAGGTGTCATGCTACGACTTTGGAAGAATCTCCAATTGAACGTGATAAAAATGAAAGATTTTTAAAGATCTTTTTCAAATTACTTTGCACAAAATGATTGCTTTGATGACCTGAACCTCTGATCTAAAGCTCTAAGGATCCCCTTAAACCTCTTGTGCGCTCCTCAGGTTGGGAATATGTAGATTAAAACAAACAAAAACGAAAAATATTTTATTTGCATTTTTCATTGAAAACATGCATTTACCACTTGACCTGGGCTGACCTGAGACCTGAGACTTGGCTGGGCTGGTCGCCATAGAGACAAATAAGTTTAATGCCATAAAGGGCTGTTACAAGTTGATCGATCGCACATAATCGATTATAGAGATAATTGTCCACAACATTAGTAAGAATCAAAATTATACAGAAAACATCCACATTTAGTTTTTATGATGAAGAAACCATTTTATCTGCAAATATGTTTGAAGATGTTCTCAAGCTGCATCAGTTTAACTTTATCTGAGTCTAATTAGTTTAAATAAATAAAAAATCTATTAACAAGCTTTTCGTAATTAAACTAATTGTTTAACCGAAAGAATAATCGATCGGTCAGATTGATCGGCCACACTCCGGAACATTCCAGGCCAGCACAGACAATCACATGACAGAACCTCTACCAGAAAAGTTACATAGTTCACCTTTAAATTTAAATAACATTATCTTACCTATATCTGAGAATGTGAGATTAATGAGTGGAATCCAGCAGCGATTTCTGAACTTCCCTCTGCACTGGAAATAAAATGAGTCAAGACGTTCGTGTAATACAGTTTTATATGGCCAAAGAAAGAGTTTGTATTCTCCATTCAAGTCTATTTTCTACCTTAGCTTTGACCAAGAGGACGAAACAATTCCCCGAAAGTCCCATCAGCATCTCCAGACTCAGGACCGACACCAGGAGCCACTTCTCCGCCTGGGACCACGAGAACTCTGGCAGATTAGAGGAGCCGTTCACATTCACTGGCAAAACAACAACAACATTAACCCGAGAGAACGTCAAATATGTCAGTTTGCTGGCTGGACTTACTTTTAAAGAATAAATATGTCCTCCTCAACACTCTCTGTGGTGATGCAGCCTGTGTGTGTTTGCAGCATGCATGGAAGAGTCATTATTAGGATGTCGTCAAACTCACATTAATTAAATTTACATGCGTCGTTTAACTCAAATGTGCAGCGTCTCCCTCTAGATTTTGTCGTCCAAAATTTGTTTTAATAGTTTTCAGATTACTGTTACAACTCTTGAATCAACGAAAACTACAAACATACATGTCTATTAATTAACCAATTGATTTGTTTATTTATTTGTTTATTTTATTTATTAAGACACTTTCACATGTGTCACTATTAAGTTTAAACATAGAACTATATATTCAGAATTTCATGTTAAATGTGATACTGCCGATGTTATATCTATCTATCTCTCTCTATATATTCTATATATATATATATATATATATATATATATATATAGTTAGTTAGTAGTTAGTTAGTTAGTTCGTTGGTTAGTTGGTTAGTTCAGTAGAGACCACAATAATCATTATTGTGAAATCTCCGTCACGTAAGTGTCTCTGGACCACGCCTCCATACGTCATCACGTCGCTTCCACTTCCGGTGCACGCAGAGCCCCTTCCTAGAGTCCGCTGTTCTGGTTTAGAAGGCCAAATAGCGATATTTCTGGTAAGTTTTACATTCATTCAACATTACCACTATTCAGAGCGCGTTTCTATTCACATGGGCATGCACAGATATCTCAGTAGAGTGTATTAGATGTCCTTTAAAGGCTGCATTTGTCAGGGATTCGCCTCAAGAGACCTTTTCTTATAAAAAAGTCCTTGACGCTCACCGGTGTTAGCTTAGCCACACGTTAGCATTGTACAAGTTCAAACTCTTGTCTACTGAAAGACTCATACACGCAGCTATTTGATTTTTTTATATAAATAGAAAACAGATCAATGCTTGTATAACGGACTTTGTGTAATCTTTTCATAATGCGATCTCAGGTTAGAGCTAGGATAATACATAGATGACATTAGGGACTCGGGTGCACAGATATTTACAGAGGCAATAAATGTAAATGAGTCGTTTGTACGTGATTTCACCGCGTTTAAAAGTGATAAATGCCACATTTACTGCCTGTTTACTGTTATTTGCGCCGATGTAATTATGTTATTGTTTACTGAAGAAAGCATGTGTGTGTTCGTGTTTTGCTGTCATAGTCTGATTGATTTCTGGAGTGCATTTCATATATTATATGTTCTTTATTTTCAGCACAAGATGGCTTCAGCGTTACGTTTAATTTACTGTTCCTCAAGACCAGGTACAGTTATACAAGAGAACACATTTGTCAAAGCTTTGATGACTTTTATATTAGACTGTAAAGCTGATGTAAAATGATCTAAATGCATTTACATCCTGAGATCTAAGCCTGTCACATTTATACTTTACAACTATATCAATGTGTTGGAGGCTCAATAGCCACAGAGTGCTTTTATTTTTATGTTTTCCCCCTAGTATGATAAGATTGAACTTGCATAGGATTGAATAAATATGACTAATTATAAATAAGAACTAAAATGTCATTCTGCCATTTCATAATCACAGCTCATGTTTTTTTTTTTTTTTTAGCAATATATTATACATTTAGAAAAGAGTTTACTGGTAATATCCATCTTCAGTGCCATATAGTAGTTGAATTATTATTGTTTTTCGTGATATTTCCATAGCGACATCACCCTTCAAAATGTGTTGTTGTGACAGGCCTGTTCAGATCATTTAAATACAATTATTCAGGCTGGTTTAAGTAGTTGTCATATATTCGGGACATTGTAGCCTTTACGTAATTACGACGTGCACTTTAGGGCTGTAATCCACTACAGAAACTCTTGATCAACTAATCTGACATGGAGTTAAAAGCTTTCAAAACTATCTCCCCAATCCAACTATATATTTGACCCAAAGTGCACTGACGAGGCAAGAAAAGTACTCAGTAAATTGCATGTTTGTGTGCAAGAAAGTCAGAATAAATTCCCAAATAAAACTCATTCCATGCCCTTTCCTTTCTCCTGTTGTACAAATAAATCCATTTGAAATCCCCAAATAAATTGTTGCTAATAAAGACTTTGGTCCTACAGTCCTCGTTTAAGTGCTTGACGTTGATACTAACTATAATGAAGTTAACATTTCTTTTTTTGCACAGGCTCGTTTGCAGCGAGTCGGAGTTTAGTGCGGCCGTTCAGTGTGTCTGCGCAAAGAGAGGGCTTCAGTAAGTGCCCGTAAAACACCTACAGAGTTTAATGTTCACCACAAACGCCAAACATGGAGTCCTCTTTTATTTGTGTGCAGAGTATGTGAACGCCCAGGAGCTTCCCACAGACATGAAGTCCATCACAGACAGAGCCGCGCAGACGCTGCTGTGGACGGAGCTTTTCAGAGGCGAGAAAATCATTCACTCCACGCTCTCATCCCGCTGTCGACAGAAAAAACGCCAGTTCCTAAAGTTACATCTGCAGTTTAGAACATTTCGGATCACACCAGCCCAGACGTTAGCGTAAGACACTCGGGATGTCTCACAATAACATCGTGGGCCCGTCACATGTGTAAATACAAGCTCTTTTGTCTGAGGCGAGACACATTGTGACTTTTAAATCTGACAAATGCACAGAGCCAGGTTTCAATTTCTTAGTGCTTTTTATTGACATATTAGTTAACAAAAGCAAAATACTGTGAGGATTTAGGATTCCTTATTTAGTTTTTGTTGTTTACTAGATCTGACAAATTTCACCTCATTTTTAGACAAAAAACCCTTAGAATAAGATATTAAAGGAGACATTTTATGCTATATCATCTTTATTGAGGGTTTCATCTTGTTACAACAGTTTCACGTAATAACTTTACTCAAAGTTGTATTTTGATTATAGCTAATCCTGTTTTGTCCTGCAACCGAAAATGTCTATTTTCACTACCCCCTATCCCCACCTACATCGCTGTGCTTGCTTACAATTGTTTGAAAATGTTAAGACTCAAAGAGACATGTTTGGTTCTAAAATGTCATGATGTAACTTCAAATGAAAAACGTGTAAATGCTGCTGCAAGAGGCGGAGCTAATGATTATGTTCACACAGTTCTGCAGTTTAGAACAGAAGACAAATGACCCGCTTCTATTTATAAGTTGTTTTCAGTATTGTCCTTATCATCACATAATATGTGTCGTGTTGTACGATCTGTCCAAATGTTCAGTCCAACATTAGTTTGGTGTGTGTCAGAGCTGCTTTAAAGGCTGATCTTTATGTCTCTTTGGGAGAAAAAACACTTGCTTTTTCCATGTTTTTCTTTCGGCCTTGAATAACTTTAACGTCTGTCTTGATCTTCAGGTTTGGGGATGACCATGAGCTACTTGTTCAGGGAACCAGCGACCATCAACTATCCGTTTGAGAAAGGGCCCCTGTCGCCGCGTTTCCGAGGCGAGCACGCGCTGAGGAGGTGAGGTTACCGTTACTGCTACTGCTACTGGTACTGTTACTGGTACTGTCACTGCTACTGTTACTGTACGTACCACGCAAAGGAAAGCTTTGTATTCATAAGAAACTTAAGTAAAAGTAAAAGCACAAACTCAGCTTGTATATTGCATCGTTTAAATTATTCGAATTTTAATCTGAATTTGATTAGTTTTGACTATCAACCTTCTATGTTGGAGCCTAGATTTAAGGCTAAAGTCTGTGATGGGGCATGTCGGGGGCCGCATGACATAAAGTGCATTCTTGAGCTGATGGAAGTTGTCCTTTTATGGTCAGCGATTTAAAAAAATGCTTTACTTTAGATAAACAACTGATATAAACTTGCTTTCACCACAGTTATGTTCTCCACTAGATGAGACCGAATTGCCGATGGGACCTAGAATATTCCTCTGGTTTCAAAGCATTTCTCACTTTTTATGAAATAATTTAGCTGAAAATAAAACAAATGAGTTTGCCAATGGGGTAAGGAACATTTTCTTTACCCAGTGGCAAATAATTTGGCTTGAAGTAAGAATTAATATGTTGAAACGAGTCAGAAACGGTAAAATAAAACAACTGAATTTAAGATGAATATCCTCAAATCAAGTTTTGTCGAGTTGTAGTTTGTTTGTTTGTTATAGTAAAAATAATGCTTGTCTTACAAATGCTCTGCTGATAATACCGGGCTGCAGTTCATGGTTTGGTCACTAGATGGTGTGGAGGTTTATCTTGGGAGGTTAAAGGTGCCTTAACATGCTTTTTTTCACGTTTCGTAGTCTATCCTAAGTGTATAATTGATAATAATAAGGGTTGTGCAACCCTTACTAACATAATAGTTAAAGGTGGTATGGACGATTTTTTTCAGCAATTTTTTTATCATATTTCCTCGTGGCGTGGATAAATCGTTTGTCCTGCCACGTATCAATCATAAAACGCACCTACCGCTCAACTGCAGCCGCGTCAGGCTCGTCCCCACGTTTCCGCGTGCCTAAGCGCATGGATCTATCATTATATAGTTCCCTCAGTGTACGGGGCAAAATGAAGACGCAGAAGTGGACAGAAATCTACGGGAGACGAGTGATGCGATGCACTCCGTTGAGCTAATAAACAAACGCACGTGTGTGTTGTATCAGTCCACACGGGGGAGTGCGCATGCCCACTTCCGCCTGCCTTCTCAAATCGCCGAAAAATTGTCCATACCGCCTTTAAGAAATATCACCCAGACCTTGGACCCCCTCACCAACCCGGAAATGCAAACGGCTTGGTTTGATATTCGCCCCCACCTTTGCGAAGAGCGATCTGGCTGGTGATGGTGACGCGTGCTTGCCCTTATGACGCGGTCTTGCCCCACCGCCCGTCAGTTTGGAGATTCGAGGAAAGGAGATAGTCTGTACTATAGCTAAACACTGCGGGAATCAATCAAAAAAAAACACTCTGGGTACATATATGAAGCACAAATAGCAATGTAAGAAGGTTAAAAGCTCTGAAAAGTCGATTTTGCATGTTATGGGACCTTTAAACTACATAGTTTCATGTGGAAAAGTTTGTGCCTCGATAGGACTACTGCAAATATAATAAATCATTCAAACCTTTCAAAAGTCTGCTGAATGTAATTCCAGGTATCCGTCTGGAGAAGAACGCTGCATCGCCTGCAAACTGTGTGAAGCCATTTGTCCTGCTCAGGTCTTTATACAAGCCTTCATAACGTACCATTATTATTCTATATTTTGTTATTAGTAATTACCGCAGCAATAACTATTAATGTTGAACTGTAGCGTAACAACTTTAATGTGGGGCTGCAACTGATCATTATTTTAGTTGCTCGTCAAACTATTATTTCTATTGTACAGTGAGAAGTTTTAAGTCCTTTTCGACATGTTGATTTAACAATGCCACTGTCTTTGTTATAAGAGGTCTTTTCGTTAATATGTTCGTCTGTTTAGTCCAGACAATAATTACGATGATAAAATGGAAATTGAAAAAATCCATAAACCAAAATTAGTTTTTATAGTCGATCGTTGCAGCTCTGATTGAATAACGATCTATTCAAAGTACGCTTCCTGTCGAGTGGTGCGGCGTTAAACTGTAAACGGTGAAACGAAAACATGGTTAATTTGAAATTTGTTTAAAACCAAGATTAAATCAGGTCCACGTTGCAGTGGACAAAATGTCTCCCACCTTTAAGTCGTGGGTGAGAGCTACATGCAAACGAAGGCTGAAGCAGATGTTTGTTGTTCTGTTCAGGCGATCTCCATCGAGGCAGAAACCCGAGCGGACGGCAGCAGAAGAACCACTCGTTACGACATCGACATGACCAAATGTATTTACTGTGGCTTCTGCCAAGAGGCGTGTCCTGTCGACGCCATTGTGGAGGTAAATCTCACACACGGAACCCAAGAACTTCACCATAACTCCAACATACGTTTATTTGGCATTCTAAACCTGTTATTACTCAAACTAAACTAGTAAGTCATTGTTTGGTTGATTTGATTTGCAAGAATGTGTTTGTTTTAAGTCTTTTCATTGGTCCAATAACCAAGTCCCTAAATTCTTCGGACCCTATTTAGTCTGAGGAACCACTCGGGTCTAACTGGCTTTAAAGGACACAAACACACAATTTACAAAATAATCTTTTTTCTAACATTGTTGTTCCTCATGAAAAACACCTGGAGTAGCATTTAAGATAAGATAAGATAAGATATTCCTTTATTGTCCCACGTGGGGAAATTTCATTGGTGCAACGCAGGTAGATACAGAGGTAGATCCAGAAGAACAGATCACTTATAGGAAGTCTGAAAAACACTTTCAGTAGAAGATCTCCTATAAATAATTAAAAACTCCCATAGACAAATAAATAAATAAATACATAAATACCATTGCATGTGATCACGACAGTAATTTAGCTTCATTCACACTAGTTTGATGAATCCTGGTTGGAAAGTCCTTTTCCTCCCGATTCATCAAAAACACAGTCTCCTCCATAAGTGAAGTTTCTCGATCTGTGACGTTGCTCTGAGAATCTTCTCTAATCACGATCAGTATAACTGGGTGCTGACACAGGAAGTAAAAGGGCCAGGGTCATGTGCACTTTTGTATTAAACTCTGTAATTCCCTCTGCAGCCAGTAGATGGTGCCAAAACTGCTATTCCTGGAGTAAATCTAACTTTATTTGGTTTGATAATAACCATTTTTCTTGAGATCCCAAACTAAATGTTCACTACCCCCTGTATTATAAAGTTAAGCATGTTTTAGCCAGTAACTAAACAAATAATGCCTCATATATGTCCTTTAACATTAGCATCTACAAACTGGAACATTTCAATATTTAATTAGGTGAGTTAGTAAGGCAAAGTCTCTTTTTTTTCTCCTTTTGCTGCACTGTAAACCAGCACAAAAAGTTATAACTTGCAATGAAATAAAACACAATTATCCACAGTAATTCAACATTTGTGTTACTATTTACTAAGTTTAATTTTTGGAGCTGCAGTGTCCAAGTCTGAGGATTCCACCCAAAGCTGTGTGGTAAATGTTGTGTGTCACCTGAAAGATAAAGTGCTTCCTTCTCCCCATTTTTTAGGGTCCTAACTTTGAATTCTCGACCGAAACGCACGAAGAGCTGCTTTACAACAAAGAGAAACTGCTCAACAACGGAGACAAGTGGGAGCCCGAGCTCGCCGCCAACATCCAGGCCGATTACCTGTACCGATAAACCCGGCCAGCAAGACCTCTCCGCCAAACGTCCGCAATAAACGATCTGCGAGCGTCGGAGCAGCGGTTCTCAAGCACCTCACGTCGAGTGGAGGAAAAAAGGCTCAAAACGGGGTTAATTAGAACTAAAAATGGATTTAAACCGGGATTAAAACTGGTATAAATTGGGAAAATGTCGTCTAACTTTTAAATAAACTAAAACCAGCAATATTTGACCAATGTTCATCTCCTGTGTCGACTGAAATTACAGGACAGGACAAAGCCAGGACAAAACCAGGACAAAACCAGGACAAAACCAGGACAAAACCAGGACTAAACCAGGACTAAACCAGGACTAAACCAGGACTAAACCAGGACTAAACCAGGACTAAACCAGGACTAAACCAGGACTAAACCAGGACTAAACCAGGACTAAACCAGGACTTGGCTCTTGAGAACCGCTGCTGTAGTTTCTCTGGTTTCCGCCGCAGCTGTCAGTCGATCTACTTAAATGCGATGGGTTTTACCATGTTAAATGACAGATATATTTATTGTTTATGGGTAATTTGAGCCACTGTCGTTTGTGTCCAGCTCAGATTCAGACTTAATGCTACACTTATATATATATAGTCCTTTACAGTAACATTGAGTGTCATCTGTTTGTCCATAAGAATATTTTCACCTCAATAAAGTTTGGGAGAAGTGTTCAACTTTGTCTCTGCTATTTTGTCAAAATCTTGAAGCTAAAAAGGGGCTGATGGATTGTATTTGATTACATATATTATTAGACCTTTCCCTCACAAAAGAGCATTTATTAAGGAAGAACGAAGGTATGGTCCATCCATCCATCTTCTTCCGTTTATCCAGGGGGCAGCAGGGACTCCCAGACTTCCCCCACCCCAGACACTTCCTCCAACTCCTCCGGGGGGATCCCGAGGCGTTCCCAGGCCAGCCGAGAGACATAGTCCCTTCAGCATGTCCTGGGTCTTCCCCGGGGCCTCTTCCCGGTGAGACATGCCCGGAACACCTCCCCAGGGAGGCCCCCAGGGAGGCATCCGGAACAGATGCCCGAGCCACCTCAGCTGGCTCCTCTTGACGAGGAGGAGCATCGTCTCTACTCTGAGCTCCTCACCCTATCTTTAAGGGAGCGCCCAGCCACCCGGTGGAGGAAACTCATTTCCACCACTTGTATCCGCGATCTTGTCCTTTCGGTCATGACCCAAAGCTCATGACCATATCCCCTATGGTCAACTTCTTCTATACTGTCAAAATGAACGTGTAAAGGAAGGCTAAAGCTAACATGTTATTATTACTGTTTTGTGACGATTGGCTAATTGTGGCATGCCGACCATCACTAATAATCATCATATTTATATTGTTAATAGTTATCTCGTTAGGTCTGGTTAAATTATTTAAAAGTGTCAATGTACAAAATGCACATATTTTTTACTACTACTACTACCTCTAATTCGTTTTTTACAAATGGATTAAAAAAGTGGCTTTGCTCCTGGTTTTGAGAGACACATTATCGCTATGATTTTTTTCTCGTTTTCCATCCACGATTATAAAGTTGCAGTTATAAAAGTTATCAATGTCCGAAACAAGAGTATGTAGATTTCTGCATTTTAGTGATTTGAATACATAAAGATTAACAGTAAATGCATTTGAGATAAAGAACATTTAATTTGAGGTTTATTTGTTGCACGTGAATAGAAACATGTCAAAGCTGAATAACTATACTCGTGAATTACTGATTTTTTTTTACCCCAAGTCATGTTTGATATGGTTAAAAATTCAAAATGAAAAATGAATTCACCTTTTAAATATTCAATGCAGAGTTTAAAGTTTGCAGTGAAAATTGTCAAATCCACTGCTAATTGTGCCCTCTGAAAACTGTTGAATTTGAAGCATTAAAGTGCATTTGACTGGTGGTTTATGGTGTTCTAACTTTGGCTTTATTTGGTGTATTGTGTATATAAAATAAATTGTGGAGAAAAGTTGAAAAATCTGGAGAAAAAGCAAATGCATCCAAAGTTTATGCGTAATTTTCATAAAATAAAAAAAACATTTGTAACCCTCTAAACATCAATCCAACAAAATAAATTCACTCTCATATATTTTGATTTGTCAAATAAAAAAAAAATGGTGCCATTACATAAGTTTTGGTCCAGTGGATGCTGGGTAATTTCCTAGTCTGATATCATCAATTACAAACAGGAAGTAAAATTATAAAACTAAAAAAATCTATTATGGCTATTATGGTATAAAATGTGTATATTTGGGTGTGTGTTTTTTTTAACAAATTTAACATGTACATAATTCAATTTTGGGGGACTTCAACGCCCACGTGGGCAATGACAGTGACACCTGGAGAGGGGTGATCGGGAAGAACGGCTTCCCCGATCTGAACCCGAGCGGTGTTCAGTTATTGGACTTCTGTGCTAGCCATGGTTTGTCCATAACGAACACCATGTTCAAGCACAAGGGTGTCCATCAGTGCACATGGCACCAGGACACCCTAGGCCGGAGGTCAATGATCGACTTTGTTGTCGTGTCATCTGACCTCCGGCCGCGTGTCTTGGACACTCGGGTGAAGAGAGGGGCAGAGTTGTCAACCGATCACCACCTGATGGGGAGTTGGATCCGCTGGCGGAGGAGGAAGCCGGACAGACTTGGCAGACCCAAGCGCATTGTGAGGGTCTGTTGGGAACGTCTAGTGGAGCCCTCTGTCAGTAGGGTATTCAACTCGCACCTCCGGGAGAGCTTCTCCCATGTCCCGGGGGAGGCTGGGGACATTGAGTCCGAGTGGACCATGTTCTCCGCCTCCATTGTTGATGCGGCTGCTCGGAGCTGTGGTCGCAAGGTCTTCGGTTCCTGTCGTGGCGGCAACCCCCGAACCCGGTGGGGGACACCGGAAGTAAGGGATGCCGTCAGACTGAAGAAGGAGGCCTATCAGGCCACTCTGGCTTGTGGGTCTCCGGAGGTCATCGACAGGTATCGGCAGGCCAAGCGAGCCGCGGCTCGTGCTGTCGCAGAGGCAAAAACCCGGGCCTGGGAGGAGTTCGGGGAGGCCATGGAGGAGGACTATCGGTCGGCACCAAAGAAATTCTGGCAAACCGTCCGGCGCCTCAGGAGGGGGAAGCAGTGTCTCACCAACACCGTTTACGGTGCGGGTGGAGGCCTGCTGACCTCGACTGGGGATGTCGTCGGATGGTGGAAGGAATACTTTGAGGAGCTCCTTAATCCCTCAGTCACGTCTTCCGAAGAGGAAGTAGAGACCGGGGACTCGGAGGCTGGCTCATCCATCACCCAAGCTGAAGTCACTGAGGTTGTTCGCAAACTCCTCGGTGGCAGGGCTCCGGGGGTGGATGAGATCCGCCCCGAGTACCTAAAGTATCTGGATGTTGTAGGACTGTCTTGGTTGACACGTCTCTGCAACATCGCATGGCGTTCGGGGACCGTGCCTCTGGACTGGCAGACCGGGGTGGTCCCTCTGTTCAAGAAGGGGGACCTGAGGGTGTGTTCCAACTACAGAGGGATCACACTCCTCAGCCTCCCGGGTAAGGTCTATTCCAAGGTACTGGAGAGGAGAATCCGACCGATAGTCGAACCTCGGATTCAGGAGGAGCAGAGTGGTTTTCGTCCCGGTCGTGGAACACTGGACCAGCTCTATACCCTCCATGGGGTGCTCGAGGGTTCATGGGAGTTTGCCCAACCAGTCCACATGTGCTTTATGGATCTGGAGAAGGCTTTCGACCGTGTCCCTCGGGATGTCCTTTGGGGGGTGCTCCGGGAGTACGGGGTCCGGGGCCCTTTGCTCAGGGCTGTCCGGTCCCTGTATGCCCGGAGCAGGAGCTGTGTTCGCATTGCCGGCAGTAAGTCAGACCTGTTCCCAGTGCATGTTGGACTCCGCCAGGGCTGCCCTTTGTCACCGGTTCTGTTCATAATTTTTATGGACGGAATTTCTAGGCGCAGTCAGGGGTCGGAGGGTGTGGTCAGGGGTCGGAGGGTGTCTGGTTTGGGGACCACAGGATCTCATCTCTGCTGTTTGCAGACAATGTTGTCCTGATGGCTCCATCAAACCCGGACCTGCAACATGCACTGGGACGGTTTGCAGCCGAGTGTGAAGCGGCTGGGATGAGAATCAGCACCTCCAAATCCGAGGCCATGGTTCTCGACCGGAAAAAGGTGGCTTGCCCTCTTCAGGTGGGTGGGGTGTCCTTGCCCCAAGTGGAGGAGTTCAAGTATCTCGGGGTCTTGTTCACGAGTGACGAAGGATGGAGCGTGAGATCGACAGGCGGATCGGTGCAGCGGCTGCAGTGATGCAGTCGCTGCATCGGACTGTTGTGGTAAAGAGGGAGCTGAGCCGAAAGGCAAAGCTCTCTATTTACCGGTCGGTCTACGTTCCTACCCTCACCTATGGTCATGAGCTTTGGGTAGTGACCGAAAGAACAAGATCGCGGATACAAGCGGTCGAAATGAGTTTCCTCCGCCGGGTGGCTGGGCGCTCCCTTAGAAATAAGGTGAGGAGCTCGGAGTAGAGCCGCTGCTCCTCCACGTGGAGAGGAGCCAGCTGAGGTGGCTCGGGCATCTGTTCCGGATGCCTCCTGGGCGCCTCCCTCGGGAGGTGTTTCAGGCATGTCCCACCGGGAAGAGGCCCCGGGGAAGACCCAGGACACGCTAGAGAGACTATGTCTCTCGGCTGGCCTGGGAACGCCTCGGGATCCTCCCGGAGGAGTTAGAGGAAGTGTCTGGGGAGAAGGAAGTCTGGGAGTCCCTGCTCAGACTGCTGCCCCCGCGAACCGGCCCCGGATAAAGCGGCAGAAAATGGATGGATGGATGGATGGATGGATGGATAATTCAATTTTCATTCAATGAGTCGTCCAATACATGCATTTGATATTTTAACGTCGAAATTGTTTGTATTTATTATTTTTATTTAACCAGGAAGTCCCACAAAACATTACAACGTCAACTCAACCCACATTTTTTACAATTTTCTTCAACTTATCAAGTGACGCTACAGCTTAAAAAAATATATTAAAATACAATAAAAAAAAAATATGATAAAGCTGATTTCCCACCAAACCTGTTTTTTTCAGGATTATAGTGAGAAAAATCTGCTCAAACAAAGTGATTACAGTTTCGTCTCCTCAAAGGTCACGTTGCAGCTTTCCTTCGCGTCTGCTTGACTCTTTCCTCCACCACACCCACTTTCCGCTCCGTTTTCCCCGCAATTTTCCGACCAAATTTCCCCCACATCCGCCTCATCACCGCCCAACTTTTCCTCATCGAGCTGCCTCATGGCGCAGCAGCCGCACAGCCGCACCCACAAGCGGTTTACACATCGCCCGATACTTTCCCATTTCGCATGAATCCCCAACATGAGCAGCGACAGCGCGACCATGCCCAGAAGAGTTGGCAAAATCCATGAGTCCGGCGTCCGCGTTTTCTTCTCATTTTCAGACTTTGTAGAATTATTCAAAATATCGACTTGTTTTGGAGAAATAGCTGTTTTGTTCCGAGGCCCCGTGGCAGGAGAAATATTTTCATCTTCGGTCGCTGTGACGTCGTTGGTGTCGCCGGAGACCCCTTGAGTAGGCTCTTCGGCCGCTGTGACGTCGTTGGTGTCGCCGGAGACCCCTTGAGTAGGCTCTTCGGCCGCTGTGACGTCGTTGGTGTCGCCGGAGACCCCTTGAGTAGGCTCTTCGGCCGCTGTGACGCCGTTGGTGTCGCCGGAGACCCCTTGAGTAGGCTCTTCGGCCGCTGTGACGCCGTTGGTGTCGCCGGAGACCCCTTGAGTAGGCTCTTCGGCCGCTGTGACGTCGTTGGTGTCGCCGGAGACCCCTTGAGTAGGCTCTTCGGCCGCTGTGACGTCGTTGGTGTCGCCGGAGACCCCTTGAGTAGGCTCTTCGGCCGCTGTGACGCCGTTGGTGTCGCCGGAGACCCCTTGAGTAGGCTCTTCGGCCGCTGTGACGTCGTTGGTGTCGCCGGAGACCCCTTGAGTAGGCTCTTCGGCCGCTGTGACGTCGTTGGTGTCGCCGGACGATCCTTGAAGCGTTTCCGGGGTTGGATTGACGACATGTGACGCGGGGGCCGGAGTGATGATGTCACTGGTGGCGAGGGCAG
>NW_027316296.1:15000-31497 GCF_026437365.1 Eucyclogobius newberryi | reverse complement strand
CCCCCCTCCTCTCTCTCTCTCTCTCCTCTCTCTCTCTCCCCCCCTCCTCTCTCTCTCCCCCTCCTCTCTCTCCCCCCTCCTCTCTCCCCCCCTCCTCTCTCTCTCTCTCCTCTCTCTCTCTCCCCTCTCTCTCCCCCCCTCCTCTCTCTCTCTCCCTCTCCTCTCTCTCTCCCCCTCCTCTCTCTCCCCCCCTCCTCTCTCTCTCCCTCCTCTCTCTCCCCCTCCTCTCTCTCCCCCCCTCCTCTCTCTCTCCCTCCTCTCTCTCCCCCCTCCTCTCTCTCTCCCCCCCTCCTCTCTCTCTCTCTCTCCTCTCTCTCCCCCCTCCTCTCTCTCTCCCCCCCTCCTCTCTCTCTCTCTGCTCTCTCTCTCCCCCCCTCCTCTCTCTCCCCCTCTCTCCAGACTCAGCTTGTTTTCCGTCCTCTGCGTCTCAAACACAGCTCTTACACTGCTGTTGTTAGCGTTGTGTTGCTTCACGCTTCGCAGCAGCCTGAGATCCACTGGAGCTGCAGCTGTGAGAGAACATGTAAACTGTAAACCTGTGGATCCATAAGGGGGAGAGAGAGGGGGGAGAGAGTGGAGGGAGAGAGAGGGGGGGAGAGTTGACCGCCTGTATTTCAGCCATTCCTGTGTAAAATAAAGAGCATTAAACCTGTGACTGGCCCGTTACAGGGTTCAGATCGCTGTTCAAATGTTTTTCTCAGTGATTTTACTTCCAGTCAAAGCCGGCAGCGTTTGCGTTTGTCGCAGAGGGACTTGTAGACGGCAGAGTGCCTCCTGCGCCAGGCTAATGTAAGAGTACAAATATGAGCTTCAGATCAAATAAAGATCGGCACCTGCGCTCGCCAGATTGAAGGAGCTCGCCAGATTAAGCGAGCTCGCCAGAATGAAAGAGCTCGCCACATTGACGGAGCTCGCAGATTGAGGGAACTCGCCAGATTGAAGGAGCTCGCCACATTGAAGGAGCTCGCTACATTGAAGGAGCTCGCCACATTGAAGGAGCTCGCCACATTGAAGGAGCTCGCCACATTGAAGGAGCTCGCCACATTGAAGGAGCTCGCCACATTGAAGGGGCTCGCCAGATTGAAGGAGCTCGCCACATTGAAGGAGCTCGCCACATTGAAGGAGCTTGCCACATTGAACAAGCTCGCCACATTTAACAAGTTTGCCAGATTGAAGGAGCTCGCCAGATTGACGCCAACTAAATGACTTTCCTTCAGCCGACCCCGGGCACGCTAAAGCAGATGGCTGAATGATTTGAAGTTATTAATTTAAGGTCAGAGTTAGAAATCTGGATGGTGGAAGTCTCTGGTACAAACATATGACAACATCTCGAACAGTTTATTAAATGACGCCAGGAGCTCGGGGCAACTTTATGAAAACAACTCCACCTGCTCCAGTCTGTGCCCACTTTATGAAGCCCCCACTTTTTTGTCACAGGTTTTTCCTCCAAGAGACGTTGAAATTTAATAATCAGCCCATTTTGTTGATATTCCGCGCGGTCGCCACATGCCGCGCCTTCATTTACCATTACTCAGCCTTCATCAGGCTAAAAAGCTGAACTTGTAACCACTGGTGCCGCAGTGGAAAATAAACAGAAAAGAGTGAAGAGCACATGGCCAGTAACGACTATAGCGCCCCCTACAGTTTAAATTAAAGTCCCAAAAGTGTCCGATTGCCATGACATTTGCATCAAAAGAAGCAAAAAACTCAACGGGCCCTGTGTCCTATCTCGTACCGTTTGACCTCTAGAACAGGCACGTTTCCTGTACAAATCAGATCTATTCTTATTCCAGAAGTCGTCATGGCAACGCTGCACGACCTCATCCTTCTTCCGGTTGTATTAATTAACACAGGGCTGAGAAAATAAGTTCTAAAGTGACTGAAAATGTACGGATCATCGTGGTCAGGCGGGGGCGTGGTCAGGCGGGGGGATGGTCAGGCGGGGGGATGGTCAGGCGGGGGGATGGTCAGGCGGGGGCGTGGTCAGGCGGGGGCGTGGTCAGGCAGGGATGGTCAGGCAGGGGGGTGGTCAGGCGGGGGCGTGGTCAGGCGGGGGGATGGTCAGGCGGGGGGATGGTCAGGCGGGGGCGTGGTCAGGCGGGGGGATGGTCAGGCGGGGGGATGGTCAGGCGGGGGCGTGGTCAGGCGGGGGGATGGTCAGGCGGGGGAATGGTCAGGCGGGGGCGTGTTCAGGCGGGGGCGTGTTCAGGCGGGGGCGTGGTCAGGCAGGGATGGTCAGGCGGGGCGTGGTCAGGCGGGGGCATGGTCAGGCGGGGGGATGGTCAGGCAGGGGCGTGGTCAGGCGGGGGCGTGGTCAGGCGGGGGGATGGTCAGGCGGGGGCGTGGTCAGGCGGGGGCGTGGTCAGGCGGGGGCGTGGTCAGGCGGGGGGGTTTAGACGGCTTTAATTTGCAGTTATTGACTTTTAAACTTGTCCTCAGACCATTACTTTGTCCAGTGTTTGCTTCACTGTTATCACAGGTTTGTGGTTTGAGAGTCTCTGACCGCTTGAGAGTCTCTGACCGTTTGAGAGTCTCTGACCGCTTGAGAGTCTCATCGAGGTCAGATTTGAGATGAGACTGTTATTGTGACTAAAGAGATCGTGTCCATACAGTGAGTCCATCGAGGATAAATAGTTAAACTGATTGATTGATTGATTGGTCAGTTCAGATCTTGGTTCTGAAAAACACAGGATTCTTGTTTTAGTTTAATCGTTCATCTTTCAGTTTCCATCACATGAAAATCCTTCTGGAAGTTAAAGAAATAGAATACAAAAGATCATATTTTGACCAGCCGGACCCAGGAGGAGTATCAATAATGACGCCAATAAAACATGGTTTATCTTTAAATAAATAGAACATCTTTTTCTTAGAGTTTGAATATTAACCGTAATTTAAATCTGACTTTAAACTACCACTTTTTTGTGACAAGAAAAAACACAATTTAAATACATAATGTTTTATTTTAAGTTCTCAGCATTGATCTGAAGCAACAAAAGCTGCACAAGTTTAGGGCAAAGGTCAATCATGTGGAACATTGTTTATAAAGGGTGTCAACTATACGGCCCGCGGGCTGAATTCGGCTCACTAGACATTTTAATCTGGCCCGCAAAACATTTCTGATTTATATTTATTAATTTATGATAGATACATATTGTTTTGATTGTTAGAACTACAAGTCCCACAGACCTTCACAGCAGCTTACCCTCCCCTGCTGCTCAGTGCTGCTGTGTGTGCTGCTCAGTGCTGCTGTGTGTGCTGCTCAGTGCTGCTGTGTGTGCTGCTCAGTGCTGCTGTGTGTGCTGCTCAGTGCTGCTGTGTGTGCTGCTCAGTGCTGCTGTGTGTGCTGCTCAGTGCTGCTGTGTGTGCTGCTGGAGCATCTCCAGTGTGCTGGCTCACACACAACTTTACAGATTTATCTCGAGAAGTCTGAGCGGAAAAGAGATGTGTGGTTTTGAGAAACAAAGAGAAGAAAGAAAGGAGACGGTTTTGTGGATGTTAGAGCTAACGTGGAGCAAACTTGGAGCTAACGTGGAGCTATTGTGGAGCTAACGTGGAAATAATGTGGAGCTAACAACAAGAAAACAAACTTCAGTGATGATGCTCTGAGAGGAAAACATGTAAACAAGTGCAAACCTGGACAGATCAGCAGCGTGAATATGACTCTCACCTGCTGCAGATTTGTGCAACAGAAGTCACAAAGAACTATTTCTGGTCTATATAAAGATATTTATTTTCTAACACACATTTTACATTCTGTTTGGCCTGACACGCCCTGAGTATCAGATTTTGGCCCCAAAATGACTTTGATACCTCTGGTTCATACATTTGCATGTCCTATTTTCCTCTGTAAACATGCAGTAGAATAAAGCAAGCTAATCCTTCAGAGATGCTCCAGACCTGGATCAGAAGGCTCCCAGACCCTGTACCGCGCTCCTGACAGAGGCTGGTTAGGTCCTTGAAGAAGGCTCCCAGACCCTGTACCGCGCTCCTGACAGAGGCTGGTTAGGTCCTTGAAGAAGGCTCCCAGACCCTGTACCGCGCTCCTGACAGAGGCTGGTTAGGTCCTTGAAGAAGGCTCCCAGACCCTGTACGGTGCTCCTGACAGAGGCTGGTTAGGTCCTTGAAGAAGGCTCCCAGACCCTGTACCGCGCTCCTGACAGAGGCTGGTTAGGTCCTTGAAGAAGGCTCCCAGACCCTGTACGGTGCTCCTGACAGAGGCTGGTTAGGTCCTTGAAGAAGGCTCCCAGACCCTGTACGGTGCTCCTGACAGAGGCTGGTTAGGTCCTTGAAGAAGGCTCCCAGACCCTGTACCGCGCTCCTGACAGAGGCTGGTTAGGTCCTTGAAGAAGGCTCCCAGACCCTGTACGGTGCTCCTGACAGAGGCTGGTTAGGTCCTTGAAGAAGGCTCCCAGACCCTGTACGGTGCTCCTGACAGAGGCTGGTTAGGTCCTTGAAGAAGGCTCCCAGACCCTGTACCGTGCTCCTGACAGAGGCTGGTTAGGTCCTTGAAGAAGGCTCCCAGACCCTGTACCGTGCTCCTGACAGAGGCTGGTTAGGTCCTTGAAGAAGGCTCCCAGACCCTGTACCGTGCTCCTGACAGAGGCTGGTTAGGTCCTTGAAGAAGGCTCCCAGACCCTGTACCGTGCTCCTGACAGAGGCTGGTTAGGTCCTTGAAGAAGGCTCCCAGACCCTGTACCGCGCTCCTGACAGAGGCTGGTTAGGTCCTTGAAGAAGGCTCCCAGACCCTGTACCGTGCTCCTGACAGAGGCTGGTTAGGTCCTTGAAGAAGGCTCCCAGACTCTGTACCGCGCTCCTGACAGAGGCTGGTTAGGTCCTTGAAGAAGGCTCCCAGACCCTGTACCGTGCTCCTGACAGAGGCTGGTTAGGTCCTTGAAGAAGGCTCCCAGACCCTGTACCGCGCTCCTGACAGAGGCTGGTTAGGTCCTTGAAGAAGGCTCCCAGACCCTGTACGGTGCTCCTGACAGAGGCTGGTTAGGTCCTTGAAGAAGGCTCCCAGACCCTGTACCGCGCTCCTGACAGAGGCTGGTTAGGTCCTTGAAGAGTTACACAGTCTGTTGGTCCATGTGGTCAGTTTTAAGGCATTGCTCCTCTGGCTCAGGCTTGACTAACTCAGACTTACAGACGGGAGTTAGGACCAGAGGGGTGGAGTTCTTTCCCCTGTCGTTGTTGCAGGGGCTGAAGAACGGCAGCAGACTCTCCTCAAAGCTGCAGTCAGTGAAGGAGTAGAGAAGATCTGCCCAATCCGCATCATAAAAGGAGACGATGCCCTCGCGATGGTCCACAAACACCCCGACCTTCTGAGGAGCTCGCCGTGGGGTCAGGACCACAGGGCGACCTGCCAGAGCCCTGTACTGCGCCCCGCCCCTCAGCCAGATCACCCACTGCCCGTTCGTTGGTTTCAGGGCGATCTTTCCCTGCGTGTTGATGGACCCTCGGACCACCCCCAGGTCCCATTCTGTCTTCCCCCCCACCTGAACCTCAAAGTAGAACCTGCCCGAGGAGACGCCCTGCCGCCCCAGCACGCAGCAGCACTGAGAGAACCTCCGCCGACTGTGTGGGAGCGCCCTCTTCTGGTCACTGTGATGAACCTGCTTTAAGTCCTCAGACAAAACCAGTTTAGGATGAGCCGTGTCGGGGTCCAGAGTGACGTCCACCGCAAACTGCTGCACTCTCCTCAGCTCGGCCTGAAACTGCTGTCTAAACCCCTCAGAGAGACTTTTGTCCAGCTCGGTCAGAGCCCGGGCCGTGCTGCCCTCACACGTGTCCGGCTCAAAGCTCACTCTGCTCCACTCCTTCAGCCCAGCAGGGGGCGTGAGTGCAGGGCAGCGCTGTAGAAAGTGGAGAGGGTCATGAGCCTGTGAGAGCCGCTCTGCCTCAGTGATGCTCTTCTCCAGCTCACAGATCTCCTGTTCCAGCTGCTGCACCAGCTCCTGGGCTCGTTTGTGGCGCTGGCTCTGCTTCTCCTGCAGCTCCTCTAAGAACTGGTCCAGACGCCTCTGAACAGACTGCATGAGGTCAGAGAAGACCTGCAGCCCCACAGATCTCTCTCTGTCAAACTCTGTGTCAATGAGCTCCACACAGCGCTGGATCTCCTGGACCTTCAGCCTCCTCTGCTCCACCATCTGCTGCCTCTGAGCCTGAGTGTGCAGCAGAGAAGAAGAACACGCCTCACACGCCTCCTCCAGAGACACCAACTCATGGTTCTTGTGCTCTAGAAGGCCACACAAGGTACAGACACCACACTGGTCAGTTCTACAGAAGAGCTCCAGGGGGCGCTGGTGTGTGGGACACATCCTGTCTTCCAGGTTCTCCACAGGCTCCATCAGCTGGTGTCTCTTCAGCCCAGAGACTGTGAGATGAGGCTGGAGGTGGGTCTCACAGAACGAGGACAGACAGACCAGGCAGGACTTCAGGGCCTTCATCTTGGGCTCGGAGCAGAAGTCACATGACACCTCTCCAGGTTTGGCCTTCTGTTCTGAGCTGGGGCCGGGCTCCCGCTTCCTCTTCTGTGGAGCCATGTTCCTCACAGAACCTGAAGCACAAACATCAGCTTTATGCCCCAAGGAGCGACAAAGACACAAGCCCGACCTCAGGACGCCTTTGTGTGTGGACCATGTGGTGTGGCAGGTGTGGCAGGTGTGGCAGGTGTGGACCATGTGGTAAATAAGAACATCAGAGGAGCTCAGAGTAGAGCCGCTGCTCGGGGTTTTGAACGCCTCGAGTGGAGGCGTGGCTTTCCTTTAGAGAAGCTCCGAGGGCGTCGACAGCCTCGTTAGCATGTGGCTAGTTAGCTTCATGTGCAGCTAAATCCCATTGAAAACAGGATTAAGAAAGTACTCGCTCACTATTTGTGGACAGTTTGTTACTTTTGTTGGACTTAGTTTAAAACAGTATTTAAAAGTATTTAAAAGTATTTAAAAGTATTTCTGTCAAGAATCTGTTTTTGTAACATGTAAAAATATTTTGTGTAAAACTTTAAAACAAGGACAAATAAAAAAATTTAAATTAAAAATTAAACTTGGTCTAACCCGGGTCTAAACATGGTCCAAACCAGGTCTAAAGCAGGACTAAATGTGGTCTAAAGCAGGTCTAAAGCAGGTCTAAAGCAGGTCTAAAGCAGGTCTAAAGCAGGCCTAAACCAGGTCTAAAGCAGGACTAAAGCAGGACTAAAGCAGGACTAAAGCAGGACTAAAGCAGGACTAAAGCAGGTCTAAAGCAAGACTAAAGCAGGTCTAAAGCAGGTCTAAAGCAGGCCTAAACCAGGTCTAAAGCAGGACTAAAGCAGGACTAAAGCAGGACTAAAGCAGGACTAAAGCAGGACTAAACCAGGTCTAAAGCAGGACTAAAGCAGGACTAAAGCAGGACTAAAGCAGGACTAAATGTGGTCTAAAGCAGGTCTAAAGCAGGTCTAAAGCAGGTCTAAAGCAGGTCTAAAGCAGGCCTAAACCAGGTCTAAAGCAGGACTAAAGCAGGACTAAAGCAGGACTAAAGCAGGACTAAAGCAGGACTAAAGCAGGTCTAAAGCAAGACTAAAGCAGGTCTAAAGCAGGTCTAAAGCAGGCCTAAACCAGGTCTAAAGCAGGACTAAAGCAGGACTAAAGCAGGACTAAAGCAGGACTAAAGCAGGACTAAACCAGGTCTAAAGCAGGACTAAAGCAGGACTAGAGCAGGACTAAAGCAGGACTAAAGCAGGACTAAAGCAGGACTAAAGCAGGACTAAAGCAGGACTAAACCAGGTCTAAAGCAGGTCTAAACCAGGACTAAAGCAGGACTAAAGCAGGTCTAAAGCAGGACTAAAGCAGGTCTAAAGCAGGACTAAAGCAGGACTAAAGCAGGACTAAAGCTGGTCTAAAGCAGGTCTAAAGCAGGACTAAAGCAGGTCTAAAGCAGGACTAAAGCAGGACTAAAGCAGGACTAAAGCAGGACTAAAGCTGGTCTAAAGCAGGTCTAAAGCAGGACTAAAGCAGGACTAAACCAGGACTAAAGCAGGTCTAAAGCAGGACTAAAGCAGGACTAAAGCAGGACTAAAGCAGGACTAAAGCAGGACTAAAGCAGGTCTAAAGCAGGTCTAAAGCAGGACTAAAGCAGTACTAATCCAGGACTAAAGCAGTACTAAAGCAGGTCTAAAGCAGGTCTAAAGCAGGTCTAAAGCAGGTCTAAAGCAGGTCTAAAGCAGGTCTAAAGCAGGTCTAAAGCAGGACTAAAGCTGGTCTAAAGCAGGACTAAAGCAGGACTAAAGCTGGTCTAAAGCAGGACTAAAGCAGGTCTAAAGCAGGACTAAAGCAGGACTAAAGCAGGACTAAAGCAGGACTAAAGCTGGTCTAAAGCAGGACTAAAGCAGGTCTAAAGCAGGACTAAAGCAGGACTAAAGCAGGTCTAAAGCAGGTCTAAAGCAGTACTAAAGCAGGACTAAAGCAGGACTAAAGCAGGACTAAAGCAGGACTAAAGCTGGTCTAAAGCAGGACTAAAGCAGGTCTAAAGCAGGTCTAAAGCAGGACTAAAGCAGGACTAAAGCAGGTCTAAAGCAGGACTAAAGCAGGACTAAAGTAGGACTAAAGCAGGACTAAAGCAGGTCTAAAGCAGGTCTAAAGCAGGACTAAAGCAGGTCTAAAGTAGGACTAAAGCAGGTCTAAAGCAGGACTAAAGCAGGACTAAAGCAGGTCTAAAGTAGGACTAAAGCAGGTCTAAAGCAGGACTAAAGCAGGACTAAAGCAGGACTAAAGCAGGTCTAAAGCAGGTCTAAAGCAGGACTAAAGCAGGTCTAAAGCAGAACTAAAGCAGGTCTAAAGCAGGACTAAAGCAGGTCTAAAGCAGGTCTAAAGCAGGACTAAAGCAGGTCTAAAGCAGGACTAAAGCAGGACTAAAGCAGGACTAAAGCAGGTCTAAAGCAGGTCTAAAGCAGGACTAAAGCAGGTCTAAAGCAGGACTAAAGCAGGTCTAAAGCAGGACTAAAGCAGGACTAAAGCAGGACTAAAGCAGGTCTAAAGCAGGACTAAAGCAGGACTAAAGCAGTACTAAAGCAGGACTAAAGCAGGTCTAAAGCAGAACTAAAGCAGGTCTAAAGCAGGACTAAAGCAGGACTAAAGCAGGACTAAAGCAGGTCTAAAGCAGGTCTAAAGCAGGACTAAAGCAGGACTAAAGCAGGACTAAAGCAGGCCTAAAGCAGGTCTAAAGCAGGTCTACAGCAGGACTAAAGCAGGTCTAAAGCAGGACTAAAGCAGGTCTAAAGCAGGACTAAAGCAGGTCTAAAGCAGGACTAAAGCAGGTCTAAAGCAGGACTAAAGCAGGTCTAAAGCAGGTCTAAAGCAGGACTAAAGCAGGACTAAAGCAGGACTAAAGCAGGTCTAACGCAGGACTAAAGCAGGTCTAAAGCAGGTCTAAAGCAGGACTAAAGCAGGACTAAAGCAGGACTAAAGCAGGTCTAAAGCAGGTCTAAAGCAGGACTAAAGCAGGACTAAAGCAGGACTAAAGCAGGTCTAAAGCAGGTCTAAAGCAGTACTAAAGCAGGACTAAAGCAGGACTAAACCAGGACTAAAGCAGGTCTAAAGCAGGTCTACAGCAGGACTAAAGCAGGTCTAAAGCAGGACTAAAGCAGGTCTAAAGCAGGTCTAAAGTAGGACTAAAGCAGGTCTAAAGCAGGTCTAAAGCAGGACTAAAGCAGGTCTAAAGCAGGACTAAAGCAGGTCTAAAGCAGGACTAAAGCAGGACTAAAGCAGGTCTAAAGCAGGACTAAACCAGGACTAAAGCAGGTCTAAAGTAGGACTAAAGCAGGTCTAAAGCAGGTCTAAAGCAGGTCTAAAGCAGGACTAAAGCAGGACTAAAGCAGTACTAAAGCAGGACTAAAGCAGGTCTAAAGCAGGTCTAAAGCAGGACTAAACCAGGACTAAAGCAGGTCTAAAGTAGGACTAAAGCAGGTCTAAAGCAGGTCTAAAGCAGGACTAAAGCAGGTCTAAAGCAGGACTAAAGCAGGTCTAAAGCAGGACTAAACCAGGACTAAAGCAGGTCTAAAGTAGGACTAAAGCAGGTCTAAAGCAGGTCTAAAGCAGGTCTAAAGCAGGACTAAAGCAGGTCTAAAGTAGGACTAAAGCAGGTCTAAAGCAGGTCTAAAGCAGGTCTAAAGCAGGACTAAAGCAGGACTAAAGCAGTACTAAAGCAGGACTAAAGCAGGTCTAAAGCAGGTCTAAAGCAGGTCTAAAGCAGGACTAAAGCAGGTCTAAAGCAGGTCTAAAGCAGGACTAAAGCAGGTCTAAAGCAGGACTAAAGCAGGTCTAAAGCAGGTCTAAAGCAGGACTAAAGCAGGTCTAAAGCAGGACTAAAGCAGGACTAAAGCAGGTCTAAAGTAGGACTAAACCAGGACTAAAGCAGGTCTAAAGCAGGACTAAAGCAGGTCTAAAGTAGGACTAAAGCAGGTCTAAAGCAGGTCTAAAGCAGGACTAAAGCAGGTCTAAAGTAGGACTAAACCAGGACTAAAGCAGGTATAAAGTAGGACTAAAGCAGGTCTAAAGCAGGTCTAAAGCAGGTCTAAAGCAGGACTAAAGCAGGTCTAAAGCAGGTCTAAACCAGGACTAAAGCAGGTCTAAAGTAGGACTAAACCAGGACTAAAGCAGGTCTAAAGTAGGACTAAAGCAGGTCTAAAGCAGGACTAAAGCAGGTCTAAAGCAGGACTAAAGCAGGTCTAAAGTAGGACTAAAGCAGGTCTAAAGCAGGACTAAAGCAGGTCTAAAGTAGGACTAAAGCAGGTCTAAAGCAGGTCTAAAGCAGGACTAAAGCAGGACTAAAGCAGGACTAAAGCAGGTCTAAAGCAGGTCTAAAGCAGGTCTAAAGCAGGACTAAAGCAGGACTAAAGCAGGTCTAAAGCAGGTCTAAAGCAGTACTAAAGCAGGTCTAAAGCAGGACTAAAGCAGGTCTAAAGCAGGTCTAAAGCAGTACTAAAGCAGGACTAAAGCAGGACTAAACCAGGACTAAAGCAGGTCTACAGCAGGACTAAAGCAGGTCTAAAGCAGGACTAAAGCAGGTCTAAAGCAGGTCTAAAGTAGGACTAAAGCAGGTCTAAAGCAGGTCTAAAGCAGGACTAAAGCAGGTCTAAAGCAGGACTAAAGCAGGTCTAAAGCAGGTCTAAAGCAGGTCTAAAGCAGGTCTAAAGCAGGTCTAAAGCAGGTCTAAAGCAGGTCTAAAGCAGGTCTAAAGCAGGTCTAAAGCAGGCCTAAACCAGGTCTAAAGCAGGTCTAAAGCAGGCCTAAACCAGGTCTAAAGCAGGACTAAAGCAGGACTAAAGCAGGACTAAAGCAGGACTAAAGCAGGACTAAAGCAGGTCTAAAGCAAGACTAAAGCAGGTCTAAAGCAGGTCTAAAGCAGGCCTAAACCAGGTCTAAAGCAGGACTAAAGCAGGACTAAAGCAGGACTAAAGCAGGACTAAAGCAGGACTAAACCAGGTCTAAAGCAGGACTAAAGCAGGACTAAAGCAGGACTAAAGCAGGACTAAATGTGGTCTAAAGCAGGTCTAAAGCAGGTCTAAAGCAGGTCTAAAGCAGGTCTAAAGCAGGCCTAAACCAGGTCTAAAGCAGGACTAAAGCAGGACTAAAGCAGGACTAAAGCAGGACTAAAGCAGGACTAAAGCAGGTCTAAAGCAAGACTAAAGCAGGTCTAAAGCAGGTCTAAAGCAGGCCTAAACCAGGTCTAAAGCAGGACTAAAGCAGGACTAAAGCAGGACTAAAGCAGGACTAAAGCAGGACTAAACCAGGTCTAAAGCAGGACTAAAGCAGGACTAGAGCAGGACTAAAGCAGGACTAAAGCAGGACTAAAGCAGGACTAAAGCAGGACTAAAGCAGGACTAAACCAGGTCTAAAGCAGGTCTAAACCAGGACTAAAGCAGGACTAAAGCAGGTCTAAAGCAGGACTAAAGCAGGTCTAAAGCAGGACTAAAGCAGGACTAAAGCAGGACTAAAGCTGGTCTAAAGCAGGTCTAAAGCAGGACTAAAGCAGGTCTAAAGCAGGACTAAAGCAGGACTAAAGCAGGACTAAAGCAGGACTAAAGCTGGTCTAAAGCAGGTCTAAAGCAGGACTAAAGCAGGACTAAACCAGGACTAAAGCAGGTCTAAAGCAGGACTAAAGCAGGACTAAAGCAGGACTAAAGCAGGACTAAAGCAGGACTAAAGCAGGTCTAAAGCAGGTCTAAAGCAGGACTAAAGCAGTACTAATCCAGGACTAAAGCAGTACTAAAGCAGGTCTAAAGCAGGTCTAAAGCAGGTCTAAAGCAGGTCTAAAGCAGGTCTAAAGCAGGTCTAAAGCAGGTCTAAAGCAGGACTAAAGCTGGTCTAAAGCAGGACTAAAGCAGGACTAAAGCTGGTCTAAAGCAGGACTAAAGCAGGTCTAAAGCAGGACTAAAGCAGGACTAAAGCAGGACTAAAGCAGGACTAAAGCTGGTCTAAAGCAGGACTAAAGCAGGTCTAAAGCAGGACTAAAGCAGGACTAAAGCAGGTCTAAAGCAGGTCTAAAGCAGTACTAAAGCAGGACTAAAGCAGGACTAAAGCAGGACTAAAGCAGGACTAAAGCTGGTCTAAAGCAGGACTAAAGCAGGTCTAAAGCAGGTCTAAAGCAGGACTAAAGCAGGACTAAAGCAGGTCTAAAGCAGGACTAAAGCAGGACTAAAGTAGGACTAAAGCAGGACTAAAGCAGGTCTAAAGCAGGTCTAAAGCAGGACTAAAGCAGGTCTAAAGTAGGACTAAAGCAGGTCTAAAGCAGGACTAAAGCAGGACTAAAGCAGGTCTAAAGTAGGACTAAAGCAGGTCTAAAGCAGGACTAAAGCAGGACTAAAGCAGGACTAAAGCAGGTCTAAAGCAGGTCTAAAGCAGGACTAAAGCAGGTCTAAAGCAGAACTAAAGCAGGTCTAAAGCAGGACTAAAGCAGGTCTAAAGCAGGTCTAAAGCAGGACTAAAGCAGGTCTAAAGCAGGACTAAAGCAGGACTAAAGCAGGACTAAAGCAGGTCTAAAGCAGGTCTAAAGCAGGACTAAAGCAGGTCTAAAGCAGGACTAAAGCAGGTCTAAAGCAGGACTAAAGCAGGACTAAAGCAGGACTAAAGCAGGTCTAAAGCAGGACTAAAGCAGGACTAAAGCAGTACTAAAGCAGGACTAAAGCAGGTCTAAAGCAGAACTAAAGCAGGTCTAAAGCAGGACTAAAGCAGGACTAAAGCAGGACTAAAGCAGGTCTAAAGCAGGTCTAAAGCAGGACTAAAGCAGGACTAAAGCAGGACTAAAGCAGGCCTAAAGCAGGTCTAAAGCAGGTCTACAGCAGGACTAAAGCAGGTCTAAAGCAGGACTAAAGCAGGTCTAAAGCAGGACTAAAGCAGGTCTAAAGCAGGACTAAAGCAGGTCTAAAGCAGGACTAAAGCAGGTCTAAAGCAGGTCTAAAGCAGGACTAAAGCAGGACTAAAGCAGGACTAAAGCAGGTCTAACGCAGGACTAAAGCAGGTCTAAAGCAGGTCTAAAGCAGGACTAAAGCAGGACTAAAGCAGGACTAAAGCAGGTCTAAAGCAGGTCTAAAGCAGGACTAAAGCAGGACTAAAGCAGGACTAAAGCAGGTCTAAAGCAGGTCTAAAGCAGTACTAAAGCAGGACTAAAGCAGGACTAAACCAGGACTAAAGCAGGTCTAAAGCAGGTCTACAGCAGGACTAAAGCAGGTCTAAAGCAGGACTAAAGCAGGTCTAAAGCAGGTCTAAAGTAGGACTAAAGCAGGTCTAAAGCAGGTCTAAAGCAGGACTAAAGCAGGTCTAAAGCAGGACTAAAGCAGGTCTAAAGCAGGACTAAAGCAGGACTAAAGCAGGTCTAAAGCAGGACTAAACCAGGACTAAAGCAGGTCTAAAGTAGGACTAAAGCAGGTCTAAAGCAGGTCTAAAGCAGGTCTAAAGCAGGACTAAAGCAGGACTAAAGCAGTACTAAAGCAGGACTAAAGCAGGTCTAAAGCAGGTCTAAAGCAGGACTAAACCAGGACTAAAGCAGGTCTAAAGTAGGACTAAAGCAGGTCTAAAGCAGGTCTAAAGCAGGACTAAAGCAGGTCTAAAGCAGGACTAAAGCAGGTCTAAAGCAGGACTAAACCAGGACTAAAGCAGGTCTAAAGTAGGACTAAAGCAGGTCTAAAGCAGGTCTAAAGCAGGACTAAAGCAGGTCTAAAGTAGGACTAAAGCAGGTCTAAAGCAGGTCTAAAGCAGGTCTAAAGCAGGACTAAAGCAGGACTAAAGCAGTACTAAAGCAGGACTAAAGCAGGTCTAAAGCAGGTCTAAAGCAGGTCTAAAGCAGGACTAAAGCAGGTCTAAAGCAGGTCTAAAGCAGGACTAAAGCAGGTCTAAAGCAGGACTAAAGCAGGTCTAAAGCAGGTCTAAAGCAGGACTAAAGCAGGTCTAAAGCAGGACTAAAGCAGGACTAAAGCAGGTCTAAAGTAGGACTAAACCAGGACTAAAGCAGGTCTAAAGCAGGACTAAAGCAGGTCTAAAGTAGGACTAAAGCAGGTCTAAAGCAGGTCTAAAGCAGGACTAAAGCAGGTCTAAAGTAGGACTAAACCAGGACTAAAGCAGGTATAAAGTAGGACTAAAGCAGGTCTAAAGCAGGTCTAAAGCAGGTCTAAAGCAGGACTAAAGCAGGTCTAAAGCAGGTCTAAACCAGGACTAAAGCAGGTCTAAAGTAGGACTAAACCAGGACTAAAGCAGGTCTAAAGTAGGACTAAAGCAGGTCTAAAGCAGGACTAAAGCAGGTCTAAAGCAGGACTAAAGCAGGTCTAAAGTAGGACTAAAGCAGGTCTAAAGCAGGACTAAAGCAGGTCTAAAGTAGGACTAAAGCAGGTCTAAAGCAGGTCTAAAGCAGGACTAAAGCAGGACTAAAGCAGGACTAAAGCAGGTCTAAAGCAGGTCTAAAGCAGGTCTAAAGCAGGACTAAAGCAGGACTAAAGCAGGTCTAAAGCAGGTCTAAAGCAGTACTAAAGCAGGTCTAAAGCAGGACTAAAGCAGGTCTAAAGCAGGTCTAAAGCAGTACTAAAGCAGGACTAAAGCAGGACTAAACCAGGACTAAAGCAGGTCTACAGCAGGACTAAAGCAGGTCTAAAGCAGGACTAAAGCAGGTCTAAAGCAGGTCTAAAGTAGGACTAAAGCAGGTCTAAAGCAGGTCTAAAGCAGGACTAAAGCAGGTCTAAAGCAGGACTAAAGCAGGTCTAAAGCAGGACTAAAGCAGGACTAAAGCAGGTCTAAAGCAGGACTAAACCAGGACTAAAGCAGGTCTAAAGTAGGACTAAAGCAGGTCTAAAGCAGGTCTAAAGCAGGTCTAAAGCAGGACTAAAGCAGGACTAAAGCAGTACTAAAGCAGGACTAAAGCAGGTCTAAAGCAGGTCTAAAGCAGGACTAAACCAGGACTAAAGCAGGTCTAAAGTAGGACTAAAGCCGGTCTAAAGCAGGACTAAAGCAGGTCTAAAGCAGGACTAAAGCAGGTCTAAAGCAGGACTAAACCAGGACTAAAGCAGGTCTAAAGTAGGACTAAAGCAGGTCTAAAGCAGGTCTAAAGCAGGTCTAAAGCAGGACTAAAGCAGGACTAAAGCAGGTCTAAAGTAGGACTAAAGCAGGTCTAAAGCAGGTCTAAAGCAGGTCTAAAGCAGGTCTAAAGCAGGACTAAAGCAGGACTAAAGCAGTACTAAAGCAGGACTAAAGCAGGTCTAAAGCAGGTCTAAAGCAGGTCTAAAGCAGGTCTAAAGCAGGACTAAAGCAGGACTAAAGCAGGCCTAAAGCAGGTCTAAAGCAGGTCTACAGCAGGACTAAAGCAGGTCTAAAGCAGGACTAAAGCAGGACTAAAGCAGGACTAAAGCAGGTCTAAAGTAGGACTAAAGCAGGACTAAAGCAGGTCTAAAGCAGGACTAAAGCAGGACTAAAGCAGGCCTAAAGCAGGTCTAAAGCAGGTCTACAGCAGGACTAAAGCAGGTCTAAAGTAGGACTAAACCAGGACTAAAGCAGGTCTAAAGCAGGACTAAAGCAGGTCTAAAGTAGGACTAAAGCAGGTCTAAAGCAGGTCTAAAGCAGGACTAAAGCAGGTCTAAAGTAGGACTAAACCAGGACTAAAGCAGGTATAAAGTAGGACTAAAGCAGGTCTAAAGCAGGTCTAAAGCAGGACTAAAGCAGGTCTAAAGCAGGTCTAAACCAGGACTAAAGCAGGTCTAAAGTAGGACTAAACCAGGACTAAAGCAGGTCTAAAGTAGGACTAAAGCAGGTCTAAAGCAGGACTAAAGCAGGTCTAAAGCAGGACTAAAGCAGGTCTAAAGTAGGACTAAAGCAGGACTAAAGCAGGACTAAAGCAGGACTAAAGCAGGACTAAAGCAGGTCTAAAGCAGGACTAAAGCAGGACTAAAGCAGGTCTAAAGTAGGACTAAAGCAGGTCTAAAGTAGGACTAAAGCAGGTCTAAAGCAGGTCTAAAGCAGGACTAAAGTGTTTGGTAATAGGATGACG
>NW_027316296.1:0-5000 GCF_026437365.1 Eucyclogobius newberryi | reverse complement strand
ATGTTCCATTTTCCTACTACTAATTAGTATGCACGGGGCGTGCATGAGTGAAGGAGTGCGTTAGTGAGTGTTTGGAAGTGGGCGAGCGCTTCGCGCTCGATTTCGTGCGCACTACGTGTGCACTTTCGCAGCCGTGCTTCGCACGGCCTTACGAGATTAATAGGCCTCTCGCCAGCTTGTGGCGCTCGGGCCTAATAATAACTTTTATTTATATAGCGCTTTTCAGTGACCCAAAGACGCTGAACTTATATAAAAAAAGGGGGGGGTATTTACAGACAGGGGGGACAACACGTACAGAACACATTAATATACAGATAAAATGAACAAGACAGAAGAAGTAGAGAGAAAAAGATGGGGATGTAACAGGGGGTAGAAGAGTAGACAATGGGGTAGAGGAGGCTAGGGGTAGGGGAGGTCATAGGCTTGGGTGAAGAGGTATGTTTTTAGGCGGGATTTGAATGTTGTGAGTGAGGGAGAGTGGCGGACAGGTTGGAGGAGGGAGTTCCAGAGTCGGGGTGCTGTTCGGGAGAATGCTCTGTCGCCAAAAGTTTTGAGTCGGGATGTTGGTGCAGCCAGGGTGAGAGAGGAGGAGGATCGGAGAGCTCGGGTGGGGCGGTGGGGGATGAGGAGGTCAGACAGGTAGGGGGGGGCAAGGTGGTGAAGAGCTTTGAAGGTGAGGAGGAGTATTTTAAAGTTTATGCGCTGCTTGATGGGGAGCCAATGGAGAGAGCGGAGAACGGGAGTGATGTGATCACGGGACCGGGTGTGGGTGAGGAGGAGGGTGTGGGTGAGGAGGCGGGCAGCGGAGTTTTGGACCATTTGGAGTCTATGGAGGGAATGGGAGGCGATGCCAGTGAGGAGGGAGTTGCAGTAGTCGAGGCGGGAGGAGATGAAGGCATGGATGAGGGATTCAGCAGCGGGGAGGGTGAGGCAGTGTCTGATTTTGGCGATGCGGCGGAGGTGGAAGTATGAGGTCTTGACGATGTGGCTGACATGGGGAGTGAAGGAGAGGGTGGGGTCCATGATGACACCGAGATTGCGTACCAGGGTAGAGGGGGTGATGGTCGAGGTGTCGATGCTGAGTGAAAAGGGACCAGTTTTATTGAGAGTGGATTTGGTGCCAATGAGGAGGAGCTCTGTTTTGTCACTGTTCAGTTTGAGGAAGTTGAGAGTGAGCCATGATTTTATTGTAGAGATGCAGGCTTCGATGTGGCTGAGGGGAGGGTGTGGGTGTGGGTGTGGGTGAGGGGAGGGTGTGGGTGTGGGTGAGGGGAGGGTGTGGGTGTGGGTGAGGGGAGGGTTTTGGGTGGATTTGGTGGTGAGGTATATCTGGGTGTCGTCAGCGTAGCAGTGAAAGTCCAGGTTGAGTTGGCGGAGGATGTGGCCAAGGGGGAAGATGTAGCAGATGAAGAGGAGGGGGCCGAGGACTGAGCCCTGGGGGACCCCCTGCGTTACTGGGGAGAGGGTGGATGAGTGACCGGAGAGGGAAATGAACTCTTGCCTGTTGGTGAGGTAGGATGTGAGCCAGTCAAGTGCAGAGCCCTCAACACCCAGTTGGCGCAGCCTTTGTAGGAGGATGGAATGGTTTATAGTGTCAAAGGCTGCGCTTAGGTCTAGTAGTAACAGGATGTTGAGGGCCCCGGAGTCTGCAGAGGTGAGGAGATCGTTGAGTACTTTGACCAGGGCTGTTTCAGTGCTGTGAAGTGGGCGGAAGCCAGATTGGAGGGGTTCATAGAGGTTGTTTGACTGGAGGTGGGTGTGAAGTTGGGCGGCGACGATGCGTTCCAGCGTTTTTGAGAGGAACGGCAGGTTGGAGATGGGGCGGTAGTTGGAGAGGTTGGCGGAGTCTAGGGTGGGTTTTTTGAGGATGGGGGTGATGGAGGCCAGTTTGTAGATGGAAGGAACATGGCCGAGGGATAAAGACTGGTTGAAGAGGGTGGTGAGATGGGGGATGAGAGCAGGGAGGCAGGCCTTGGTTAGAGTCGTTGGGAGGGGGTCGAGAGAGCAGGTGGTGGTTTTGGAAGCGGTGATGAGGTCTATGATATGAGAGGAGTTAACAGAGGAGAAGGTGGTGAGGGGAGGGAAGGGTGGGTGGTCAGGGAGAGGGGGGGGCAGGGGTGGGGGTGGTGATGGAGTTAATGGAGACGGCAGTCATGGAGCTGTTGATTTTGGAAATTTTGTCATTGAAGGCAAGGAGGAAAGAGTTGCAGAGGTCAGGGGAGGAGGGTGGAGTGATGTCCGGTGGCTGGAGCAGCTTGTTGACGGTGGAGAACAGGGTGCGAGGGCTCCGGTGGGAGCTGTTGATGAGGGTGGAGAGGTGGGCAGATTTGGCGGCTTGGAGAGCGTCACGGTAGGAGGAGATGTGTAATTTGAAAGCTTCGGCGTGGACGGTGAGGCGGGTTCTTTTGAGGAGTCGTTCGAGTTGGCGGCCAGTCTGCTTCATGGTGCGGAGTTCAGGGGTGTACCAGGGGGCGGGGTTGATGTATGAGACGGAGAAGGTTTTCCAGGGGGCTAGGGAGTCAAGGGAGTCGGAGAGGGTGGTGTTGAGCATGACAGCATAGTCGTCGGGGGAAGAGGGGGGGAGTCAGGGGGGAAAGCAGAGGATATGAGCTGGGAGAGCGTGAGGGGGTTGACTGACTTGATTTTGCGGTAGGTGATGGTGCGTTTTTTGGGGTTGTGGGGCGAGGGTAGGGGGGCGGAGAAAAGGATGCAGAGATGATCAGAGAGTGGGAAGGGGAGGGGGTGGGGCTTAGATATGGGTAGGAGAGAGGAACAGACTAAGTCCAGAGTGTGGCCTTTGGTATGGGTGGGGAAGTCAATATGTTGGGTGAGATGGAAGCAGTCCAGGAGAGAGAGGAAGTCGGATGTCAGTGGGGCATTGGGGCAGTCAATGTGGATGTTGAAGTCACCAGTGAGTAGGAGGCGGGCAGAGAGAGAGGATGCCATGGTGAGGAGTTCAGACAATTCAGTGAGGAAAGAGGGGTGGGGCTTTGGGGGACGATAGATCAGGATAGCGGTGATAGAGTTGGGGAGGGAGAAGGCAAGGTATTCAAATGATGAGATGGATGGAAGGTTGAGGTTCAGTTCAGTGATGGATGTAGATTTTTTATGAATAACAGCAAGACCTCCCCCACGCCCGGAGAGGCGGGGTTTGGCAGTGTAAGTGTAGTTGGAGGGAGTGGCTTGGTTGAGAGCATAGAAGTCCAAGGGCTGTTGCCATGTTTCACAGAGAAGCAGATCAATGTTATTGTCCAGTAGCATTTCAGATATAACAGGTGATTTGTTGGAGAGGGAGCGGCAGTTCAGCAGTGCAAGGGAGATGGATGGGGGCGCGGAGATGGATGGGGGCGCAGGGGTGGGGGGGCGGAGGTTGCTGAGGTTGGCAGTGCGGCAGGTGGGGGTGACGGGGGGGCGAAAACTAGTCCAGAGTGAGGGGATAGGTGAGCCGTCGTTGGAGTGTTGGTTATGGGAGAGACCAGAGCCCCGGTGGATGTAGCGGGGCCGGCGAAGGATCCCAGCTGAGCTAGCTGCAGAGGCAGCAGCAGCTGGGAGACGGTGGTTATGGTTGAGGAGGTGAAGGTCAGCAGCGGTGTAGGTGAGTAGGCGAGAAGTTGGTGGAGCGGTGGCCTGGAGGCGCGGGAGTGATAGTCCGAGGAGGAGATGGAACGTAGCAGCAGATGAGAGTAATCCAGTTAGAATGTTGGCGGTGGCTAGAGGCTGGTTAACTAGAAGCTGGTGGGCAGAGAGTTGTGAAAAAGCAGCAGTGGACCGGGTGTTGAAGCTGGTGGAGTGAGTGGCGTTGGTTGCCCCAGACCTTGTCTGCACGGCAGGGAGGCCCCGCGATTCCATGACGGACCTCAGCAGGTGTTAAGCCAGCTGTTAGCTGGCGGCTAGGGCAGTAGATAGTCCAGGAGTGAGGGAGGAGATGAGTGATGGACGGTGCAGTAATGTCCGATGAAGTTAAGGAACAGGGATGTAGACAGAAGACAACACAAGGACGCGGGAACAAAACAAAACAATGGAAACGACTAACAAAACAAAGACGTTGGGACAGAAGCGGCAGTCCACATACTAGACGCCGGCGTTGCTCTAGCCCAATCAAGACGCATTTGAGTCCAGTTTTGTGACCAGATCGCCCCCGTCTGTGGAGCGGGGGAAAGCAGAGAAACGGGGCTGTACCTTGGTTGTATGGGGCTGCTTTTCTCCGGGTGGAGCCGGTGCCCCGCTCTCCGTGTCTGCTCCTGTGGCGGGCTGGGGCCACACCTTCGCCCAGGTACAGACCTCCGGGGCGGCGGGAGCGCGGAGCGCGGAGCCGGTGTTCGGGCGTGGAAACGCCGGTGCAGCGGAGGAGAAGCGGTGCCGCGAGTCTGAGGATCCAAACCATTGAATTAACTGTACGAGCCAAAGGACGCAGTCTCTGAGCATCTCTAAGCGTCTCCGAGCGTCTCCGAGCGTCTCCGAGCGTCTCCGAGCGTCTCGAGCGTCTCTGAGCGTCTCCGAGCGTTTCTGAACGTCTCTGAGCGTCTGCGAACGTCTCTGCAGCTGCTCTGTTTCTGCAGCCGCTCTGTTTCTGCAGCCACTCGGTCTCTGCAGCCGCTGTTTCTGCAGCCGCTCGGTCTCTGCAGCCGCTCGTTCCTGTCTCACTCTCAGTCCTTTAAAGGGCCATCGGCCTCCTATTGTCCCTGTCTCACTCTCAGTCCTTTAAAGGGCCATCGGCCTCCCATTGTCCCTGTCTCACTCTCAGTCCTTTAAAGGGCCATCGGCCTCCTATTGTCCCTGTCTCACTCTCAGTCCTTTAAAGGGCCATCGGCCTCCTATTGTCCCTGTCTCACTCTCAGTCCTTTAAAGGGCCATCGGCCTCTTATTGTCTCTGTCTCACTCTCAGTCCTTTAAAGGGCCATTGGCCTCCTATTGTCCCTGTCTCATTATCAGTCCTTTAAAGGGCCATCGGCCTCTTATGATCTCTGTCTCACGCTCTCTCTCCTCCCCGAGTGTTAAGA
>NW_027316295.1:2500-31608 GCF_026437365.1 Eucyclogobius newberryi | reverse complement strand
GATCAGAAACATGTGAGTGGCTCCGGCGCCAGTTCCACTCCAGCGCGTCGCGTGAGAGGAACCCATTTGAACAGACTCCTCGCGCCACGCCCGCTTCACACCCGCACCACGCCCACTCCACATCCGCGCCATGCCCGCTTCACACCCGCGCCACGCCCGCTTTACGCCTGCGCCACGCCCGCTTCTCGTCGTCCGTCAGCACTCTGCGTTTGACCTGGTGGCGGTGGCACTAGGTCAAACGCCTGTCAGAAAAAAACACACATTTACAAAAAGAAGAAGCCAAACGAGCCGTGTTTTTGACTCTTCTATGTTGCGACTGTAATTATTAGAACGGTAGTTTAGCCGTTTAGTCGATTCGTGGTCTTCATCTGCGAGATGCTTTTCTGTAAAAACGCTTGCGTCGCGCGATCGCCCGTCGGCCGCGTGAGTCACGTGAGACTTGAAACCAGGTGTTTTTGTGAGGCTCCGAGAAGACGAGCTCGTGAACAGGATTTATGAAACAAACATATTCGTCTTGAGCCGCCGCCTTTTCATCAATAATAATAATATTAAATATATCTGCAAGCGGCAATGATCGGCCCTCGCTGCCGCCGCAATTTTCCTTTTATTACACCTACTGCTGAATCCGTGACGCTGTCGCGTCTTCTTCCCTTTGCTTTACACATAAAGGGAAAAGTCTGTCGCTCTTAGAATAAAGAGTTTGATAACTTTTGATGGTCCAATCCTGAAGATGAGTCTTACCAAATTTCACGTTAATTGGGCTGACGCCCAACAAAGAGTTTGTAAAAGTTCTGGGCTCACGCGTTTTGTGGCAGAGCGGTTAGCGTTGTGGCGGAGAGCGGTTGGCGTTGTGGGGGAGCGGTTGGCGTTGTGGCGGAGAGCGGTTGGCGTTGTGGCGGAGCGGTTGGCGTTGTGGCGGAGAGCGGTTAGCGTTGTGGCGGAGAGCGGTTGGCGTTGTGGGGGAGCGGTTGGCGTTGTGGCGGAGAGCGGTTGGCGTTGTGGCGGAGCGGTTGGCGTTGTGGCGGAGAGCGGTTGGCGTTGTGGCGGAGAGCGGTTGCCGCTGTGGCGGAGAGCGGTTGCCGTTGTGGCGGAGAGCGGTTGGCGTTGTGGAGGAGAGCGGTTGGCGTTGTGGAGGAGAGCGGTTGGCGTTGTGGCGGAGAGCGGTTGGCGTTGTGGCTGAGAGCGGTTAGCGTTGTGGCTGAGAGCGGTTAGCGTTGTGGCTGAGAGCGGTTAGCGTTGTGGCTGAGAGCGGTTGGCGTTGTGGAGGAGAGCGGTTGGCGTTGTGGCGGAGAGCGGTTGGCGTTGTGGCGGAGAGCGGTTGGCGTTGTGGTGGAGAGTGGTTGGCGTTGTGGCTGAGAGCGGTTAGCGTTGTGGCTGAGAGCGGTTAGCGTTGTGGCTGAGAGCGGTTAGCGTTGTGGCTGAGAACGGTTAGCGTTGTGGCTGAGAGCGGTTAGCGTTGTGGCTGAGAGCGGTTGGTGTTGTGGCGGAGAGCGGTTGGCGTTGTGGAGGAGAGCGGTTGGCGTTGTGGCGGAGAGCGGTTGGCGTTGTGGAGGAGAGCGGTTAGCGTTGTGGCTGAGAGCGGTTAGCGTTGTGGCGGAGCGGTTGGCGTTGTGGCTGAGAGCGGTTAGCGTTGTTGCAGAGAGCGGTTGGCGTTGTGGCGGAGCGGTTAGCGTTGTGGCGAACGATCTCGTGTTTGGAAACGTCACGATGTCTAAAGAAAAAACTGTGTCAAATGTAAAGCAGGTTTTTCCACGTCTTGTTGAATCCACATTTCACGCTGTCGTCGGTCTGAGGGGGTCCGAGAGGGGGTCCCAGGGGGGCCCACCGGGTCTCAGGGGGTCTGAGAGGGTGTGAGCGTGTCTCAGGGATGACTCACTGGATTCCACCGCTTGGAGCTCGTCTGAAACCAAAGAGGAGTAGAAGAAGAGTAGAAGAGGAGTAGAAGAGGAGTAGAAGAGGAGTAGAAGAGGAGTAGAAGAAGAGTAGAAGAAGAGTAGAAGAGGAGTAGAAGAGGAGTAGAAGAGGAGTAGAAGAAGAGTAGAAGAAGAGTAGAAGAAGAGTAGAAGAAGAGTAGAAGAAGAGTAGAAGAAGAGTAGAAGAAGAGGAGTAGAAGAAGAGGAGTAGAAGAAGAGGAGTAGAAGAAGAGGAGTAGAAGAAGAGGAGTAGAAGAAGAGGAGTAGAAGAAGAGGAGTAGAAGAAGAGGAGTAGAAGAAGAGGAGTAGAAGAAGAGGAGTAGAAGAAGAGTAGAAGAAGAGGAGGAGAAGAAGAAGAGGAGTAGAGTAGAAGTAGAGGAGGAGAAGAAGACCTCTGCATTACGACGTGATTGTTCTGCTCGTTACGACGTGATTGTTCTGCTACGGTTAGAGATAATGACCACGCCCAGCTCACGCACAAACATGACTTTTACTGAATTGAAACTAGCTCATTATAAACTCTGGACGCATTTTGAGCTTTCTAATTATTCACTGTAATGAGTTTATGAATGACTTTCAGAGGCCAGAGCAGAGTTTTTGAAATACAGACTTCATTACAACAACTTTATTAGGCCCGAGCGCCACAAGCTGGCGAGAGGCCTATTAGTTCCCTAAGGCCATGCAAAGCGAGCGCTTTACGTGGGGTTCATGTAAAGCGCATGGGCTTCGCGGTCGTCATCCCCATATAAAGCACTTGTTTGCGCTAAGTAGCTCACGAATATGTTCCCCATCTCTTGCATGTTCCGTGCATATAAACATGTAATGCAAAAATATAACATTATTACTGTATAGAGGGCCAAAAACACAAAGTGGGCGGAGCCCACTCAAAATTAAAGAAAGTACCCGTCAGTGACCAGGGACCCACACCATGAGGTAGGAAAGCGCAAGCGCTTTCTGAAAATGTATAGTTTATGATATTTGAAAAATGGGAAACATTGTTTTTACATCGGAATATTATTCTTTCTTCTTCTTCTCGGGACCAACCCCCCTATTCTTCACCCAGTGAACATTGATGAAAAGTCTATGTCACACCTCTAAAAATCGTGCCTCTCTACATTCTGGCTATCTCCTTTATCAAATTTTTTTTAAATTGTCTCATCGGCGCCCCCAAATGTACAAAAAATGCATTGAGAGATAGGAAATGGCCCAAAAAAAATCTGATCGTAGAAGCATGAAATTTGGTGCAGTGGTAGATGGTGACAAGAGAAGTAAAAAATATTATTACGGCAACGCCGTCGGCCATATTGCGTCAAAATTTGCTAAGCATGACTCGGGTAGTTTTTCCAAACGTGGTACTCTTACGAACTCCTCCCAGGACGTTGGCCTGAAAAGCTGAAATTTGGTGAAAATGGTGCTGAGGAGTGGGACATCAAAAGTTCTTCAAATTACATTGACGTCTGTCACGGTCTCTGAGCGGCGAAGCCGCAAGCTTTAGCTAGAATTTAGGAAATTTCCCAAATTTTTAATTTGCTACCGTCCGAATTGCGTCAAATTTGAATCAGTTGTTAAATCCTTTTCCCTAAACCTATTTTAAGTTAAATAGATTAGTTTGGCGCGACAGCGCCCTCTACAAAGTGACATCAAATTTTATATGGAGGGTAAAATTTTAAATTTTGTTTAATTTTACGAAATTTTACACAAAATTCCATTTTGGCATCCCGATCAAAAAAGTAAATGAGACCCATGTCATATTTATTACGGCGCAGCCGTAGCGATGACAGAAACCTCCCATGTTATTCCAATGGGGAAATCGACGGATCTCTGAAATTTGAACATGACACTTTATACTTTATACAAACTCCTCCCAGGGCGTTAGCCCAATGAACCTGAAATTTGGTGGGACTCATCTTCAGGGGTGAACCATCAAAGGTTATCTACATTTTTATTCTAAGAGTCATGGACTTTGTGCGGCGGAGCCGCAAACCTTTCCCTTCATATGTAAAGCAAAGGGGAGAAGATGCGACAGCGTTACGGATTCAGCAGTAGGTGTAATAAAAGGTCAAGCGCATTAGCGCCCCCTCCTCTTGCGGCGTGGTAGCGGTGGCGTGGCGAGGGCCGATCATTGCTGCTTGCGGCTATATTTATTATTATTATTTATTTTTTTAACTCTGGTTGTTTTGTTTTTGCTTGTTCTGTGTGTTTTATTTTTTACTTTTTATTGTGAAATTTAAAAAAAGAAAAAATATTTAAAAAAAAAACTTATTTTTATTCATTTTTGTTGTCTTTGTCTTTTCTATTTTATCTGTTGTTTGTTTGTTTGTTTATTTATTTTATTTGTTTTCTTCACTATTAAAAAATCTACCCATAGTAAAAAGAAAAATAATAATATTCAGCCCATAGTAAAAAATAATAACAATAATATTCAGCCCATAGTAAAAAAATAAAATAAAATGATAATCAACCCAGAGTAAAACAATAATATGAATGATTATAATAATACAACAAGCTTATAAAGCACATTTTCAGATGCTCAAATATGCTTTACAACACAACAAAGTAAACAAAGAATAAACATTTTAACGGCTGAAAAAAATAAAACATAGTTTCGTATAAAAATAGATTCCAATGATATTATTTTGTATTAAACTGTTGCTGCTGTGACTTTAGCTCATCTTTGTGTTGATGATATTGAGCACAGCTGATCTGTGTGTGTCTGTGTGTGTGTGTCTGTGTGTGTGTGTGTCTGTGTGTGTGTGTGTCTGTGTGTGTGTGTCTGTGTGTGTCTGTCTGTCTGTCTGTCTGTGTGTGTTAATGTGTGTGTGGTTGTAAGAGGAAGTGCGTTCAGCTTGTGGTTTGTCTGTTTTGGTGCGACCGGTGACACACAACAAAGTTGAGACGCTCCACTTTACTGTTGTTGTTGTTTTCATGTCTCAACATTTAAAACACAAAAACAAACAGGACAAGACCAGGAGAGAGCACAACCAAAGAGAAGAAACTGAAAAGACACAAAGTCCAAAAATAAAAGTTTAGTCCAAAGTCGGTCAAATGTGTCAGTTTTCAAGTGACTTCACACAGAGCAGAAAAGACCCCCAAAGTCCCCCAAAGACCCCCAAAGACCAAAGACCTCCAAAGTCCCCCAAAGACCTCCAAAGACCCCCAAAGACCCCTAAATACCCCTAAAGACCCGTGCTGCACAGTAGGGCTGGTGTTCTCGGGATGGTGTCTAGAAGTCTTCATATTACAACCTTTGATTGGTGAAAAATGCAATGTACAATCGAAATATTGCACATAAATACTTGACCTTGTGACGCGGCTGAACACGTGTGTAAACGTAGTGTTCTGTGTTTCAGGTTTTTAAAGGTGAATTTCAGCTCCCAGAGTTCCTAAGAGAACAGTCCCAGGTACAGTGTCTCTGTCGCCATGACCGCCATGACCGCCATGACCATGTCCAGGCCCATCTCCTGCATCACATCATCAGATCCACCTTGATTTCCCTCAGATTCTCGCTTCTTTCGCGCTCTTATTTTGTACTTTTAGGTCATTCTCATGTCGGGCCGCTGCGTGTGTGAGGTCTGAGGCGCTCCGCTGCCCCCCGAGGCGCTCTGCTGCCCCCTGGTGCTCACTCATGATGGAGCCGCTCACTTTTTGCTTGCTCTGCTGCATCCGTCCTGTTCTCAAAGCGAATCACTTGCTTGTCATTGCGGGCGGCGGCGCGACGGGCACTAAACGCACTCTGTGTGTGTGTGTTGCAGATGCAGAGGTCGGCAGAGAGGCCACACCCCAGCTAGGCCACGCCCCCCCGCCGGGACCCGAGCAGTGACGCCACAAAAAGGTAAAAGTGAGAGTCCGACCGGATCGACTGAAGCGGCTCCAGGTTAAACTCGAGCTGGTTTAAAACGTGTGCGACGTCTGTTCAGTTACAACGCTAAACTAACTGTGACCGGCGTCTCCATGGTTACAGCGACATCATGAGCTGCAGGAGGCTCAAGCATGAGACAGGATTATTTATTTTATTTATTAGTTTATTTATTTCTTTAGTTGGTTTCATTATTTAAAGTTATTATTATTATTATGAATATTATTAACTCCTTTTATTTAACAGCACATAATGTTTTCTCTAAGTTTGGACTTGAAAAGATGATCCAAAGGAATAAATGAAAATAACTTGAGAGAATCATTTCGGTATTAAAACTTACACATTTGAGTTTTTCACTTTCACATATCAAGGACGTCTTTTTAAACCTGACATTCTAGAAAATAGGTGTCCAAACTGTGGCCCGGGGACCAAATGCGACCCAATTTTTGTTGGCCACCGGCTTCCTGCTATTTTGGCCCAAACAAACCAAAAAATCATACTTTTTACTGTAAAATTGGACAAATTCAAGCCTGTTTATGTTATACCTGCTTAATATTAATGTTCCAAGTCTTATTAAAGGGGCGGAGACTCATAAAAACAATGTCAAAGGCAATAGTTTATTTCACTCTTGGGTCGTTTGTGGCCCTCAGTTCTAGAACGTTCATTTGACCTTTGCGTTTGCTCCGTTTGAAGTCCAGATTCACTGACCTCGTTCTTTGTCTTTACAGAGCTTCGTCTGATCGTCCACGCCGCCATCACGTGACCTCCTCTGCATCACGTGACCTCCTCTGCATCACGTGACCAGACTCTGACCAATCACGCGCTCCGAACTCTCGCATTAAACTGAATGTCCGTTCGTTTCCGTTTGTTTTTCCATCGTCGCCGTCTCAGAAGTGATTTTCGGGCCGACTCGCTGGAACTCAAAGATGTATTTATGAATGATCGCTGCAATACTTCTGTTTGTTTGTTTGTTTCATGCCTTTGTATCGTGCACTGTCATGGTACGAGTCGCCTGGAAGTATCGGCCGTGATAAACCAATGCTTTTGTACAAAACACTCGCTCCCGTGTTGTTTCTTCTGACATATTCACGACGGTTGCCATGACACTCAGACCTCGAGATGTTTCCGCAGCTTGACCGGAGTCCACCTGTTGTAAAGTCGGGTGGACATGAGTGGGAGGAGCTCACGTCCGTCGATAGAAGAGAGAGAAAAGTCAGCTTTCCGCGGGCGTGTCTCTGGGGTGTCTTTGTTCCGTGGGTTAGCATTAGCGTAGCATTACGAGGCCAAAGATGAGCTCTCTGGCCCCCGAGACCCTTCTTGGTGGACCTCCAGATGGAAGATGAGTTCAACCAATCAGCTCGCACGCTGAGTCAGAGCTGATCAGACAAAAAGATCCAGAATAATGCAGCCATTGTTCAGCATTAGCATTAGCATTAGGGTTAGCATTAGGCCACATAGTTACAAAGGCAATATTGTCCATACGAGTCATAAAACCAACTGCAGTAAGAAATGACAGTACAATTACTACTACTAAAAAGAACACATTTTATTACAGATGATATAATAACACTCTTTTTATTTGTAGAATGTCTCATGTCAACGAAACTGTTGAAAAAAAACCTCTGTAGAGTTCACAAAAAGTTGAGCTTATCTGAAGTACGTTGAATGGGCGTGTCTGAGCTCAGTGGGGGGGGGCAGTGGGCGGGGCCGAGGGGAAGACCGATCCTTTCAGTTCAGAGCCCCCATCCTGAGTCTACCAAGCCAACTATCGTCGCTCCAACGCCGCTTTCATGGTCGCTTCCATGGTCGCTCCATCGTCGCTCCATCGTCGCTTCCATGGTCGCTCCATCGTCGCTCCATCGTCGCTTCCATGGTCGCTCCATCGCCGCTGCATCGCCGCTCCATCGTTGCTTCCATGGTCGCTCCATCGCCGCTCCATCGCCGCTTCCATGGTCGCTCCATCGCCGCTGCATCGCCGGTCCATCGTCGCTTGCATGGTCGTTCCATCGCCGCTCCATCGTCGCTTCCATGGTTGCTGCATCGCCGCTCCATCGCCGCTCCATGGTCGCTCCATGGTCGCTTCCATGGTCGTTCCATTGCCGCTGCATTGCCGCTCCATCGTTGCTTCCATGGTCGCTCCATCGCCGCTGCATCGCCGCTCCATCGTCACTTCCATGGTCGCTCCATCGTCACTTCCATGGTCGCTCCATTGCCGCTTCCATGGTCGCTCCATGGTCACTCCATCGCCGCTGCATCGCCGCTCCATGGTCGCTTCCATGGTCGCTCCATCGTCGCTTCCATGGTCGCTCCATGGTCACTCCATCTCCGCTGCATCGCCGCTCCATGGTCGCTTCCATGGTCGCTTCCATGGTCGCTCCATGGTCGCTCCATGGTCGCTCCATCGCCGCTCCATCGTCGCTTCCATGGTCGCTCCATCGTCGCTTCCATGGCCGCTCCATCGCCGCTTCATGGTCGCTCCATCGCCGCTCCATGGTCGCTTCCATGGTCGCTTCCATGGTCGCTCCATGGTCGCTCCATGGTCGCTCCATGGTCGCTCCATGGTCGCTTCCATGGTCGCCCCATGGTCGCTCCATGGTCGCTTCCATGGTCGCTTCCATGGTCGCTCCATGGTCGCTTCCATGGTCGCTCCATCGTCGCTCCATTGCCGCTTCCATGGTCGCTCCATGGTCGCTCCATCGTCGCTCCATTGCCGCTTCCATGGTCGCTCCATGGTCGCTCCATCGCCGCTCCATGGTCGCTCCATCGCCGCTCCATCGTCGCTTCCATGGTCGCTCCATGGAGTCGCTCCATGGTCGCACCATTGCCGCTCCATGGTCGCTCCATCGCCGCTCCATGGTCGCTTCCATGGTCGCTCCATGATCGCTTCCATGGTCGCTCCATGGTCGCTCCATCGTCGCTTCCATGGTCGTTCCATGGCTGCTTCCATGGTCGCTCCATGGCTGCTTCCATGGTCGCTCCATGGTTGCTTCCATGGTCGCTCCATGGTCGCTCCATGGTCGCTTCCATGGTCGCTTCCATGGTCGCTCCATTGTCGCTTCCATGGTCGCTCCATGGTCGCTTCCATGGTCGCTTCCATGGTCGCTTCCATGGTCGCTCCATGGTCGCTTCATGGTCGCTTCCATGGTCGCTCCATGGTCGCTTCCATGGTCGCTTCCATGGTCGCTTCCATGGTCGCTCCATGGTCGCTTCCATGGTCGCTCCATGGTCGCTTCCATGGTCGCTTCCATGGTCGCTTCCATGGTCGCTTCCATGGTCGCTCCATGGTCGCTCCATGGTCGCTCCATCGTCGCTTCCATGGTCGCTCCATCGCCGCTCCATGGTCGCTCCATCGCCGCTCCATCGTCGCTTCCATGGTCGCTCCATGGAGTCGCTCCATGGTCGCTCCATTGCCGCTCCATGGTCGCTCCATCGCCGCTCCATGGTTGCTTCCATGGTCGCTCCATGGTCGCTTCCATGGTCGCTCCATGGTCGCTCCATCGTCGCTTCCATGGTCGTTCCATGGCTGCTTCCATGGTCGCTCCATGGCTGCTTCCATGGTCGCTCCATGGTTGCTTCCATGGTCGCTCCATGGTCGCTCCATGGTCGCTTCCATGGTCGCTTCCATGGTCGCTCCATTGTCGCTTCCATGGTCGCTCCATGGTCGCTTCCATGGTCGCTTCCATGGTCGCTTCCATGGTCGCTCCATGGTCGCTTCATGGTCGCTTCCATGGTCGCTCCATGGTCGCTTCCATGGTCGCTTCCATGGTCGCTCCATGGTCGCTTCCATGGTCGCTCCATGGTCGCTTCCATGGTCGCTTCCATGGTCGCTTCCATGGTCGCTTCCATGGTCGCTCCATGGTCGCTCCATGGTCGCTCCATGGTCGCTTCCATGGTCGCTCCATCGTCGCTTCCATCGTCGCTTCCATGGTCGCTCCATCGTCGCTCCATGGTCGCTTCCATGGTCGCTTCCATGGTCGCTCCATCGTCGCTTCCATGGTCGCTCCATTGCCGCTTCCATGGTCGCTTCCATGGTCGCTTCCATGGTCGCTTCCATGGTCGCTCCATCGTCGCTTCCATGGTCGCTCCATGGTCGCTTCCATGGTCGCTCCATGGTCGCTTCCATGGTCGCTCCATGGTCGCTTCCATGGTCGCTTCCATGGTCGCTCCATTGCCGCTTCCATGGTCGCTCCATGGTCGCTTCCATGGTCGCTTCCATGGTCGCTCCATCGTCGCTTCCATGGTCGCTCCATGGTCGCTTCCATGGTCGCTTCCATGGTCGCTCCATGGTCGCTTCCATGGTCGCTTCCATGGTCGCTCCATTGCCGCTTCCATGGTTCTCAGTTCAAACGTCGGTTCACAGTCGGGAGTTGTTGGCGAGCGAAGACGTGAGCCCCGCCCCGCCTGTGACCGTGGCCTGCATCCAAGTGGTAAAAGGAAGTTGTTGAGCATTATTTAAAAACGTGACATTAAATTGATGTTATGTAAATGATTTGAAGCAGTTTTCTGAGTACCTGTACCTGGGTAGATGGCGGAGTGTTTATGGCACCGCCGGGTGTTGATATGAACGTAGAAGTGACCGTGGCGTCTGCAGTACTGCGTCTCGACTCTCGGGACAGAAGCGCGTCTTGTCGTGTCGGGTTGTTCGGAAGCCTTCAGAGAAAAGCAGACCACAAGGTAAAGTGTGGTGGAGATGTTCATCATCAACTTGGGTTCAGCAGCAGGACCACGCCTCAACCTCTTAACTCCTCCGGTAACCACGCCCCACTCTTTAACCATAATAATAATAAACCGACTCACACTCACAAGAACACTCTGGATCTTGTCCTAACGTATGGAACAGAGATTAGTGACCTCATTGTCCTCCCTCAAAACCCTATATTGTCAGATCATTTCCTAATTACCTTTCAGTTTATTCTTAAAGATCATCCAGTCCCACAAAATAAAGTTATAATGAAAAGGACAATATCTGAAAAATCTATCTCAAAATTCAAAGAAATAATAGAGCCAATATTCAGTGACATGTCATGTGATCATGTCATGTGATCACGTCATGTGATCCTGCTGAGAACAGCTTTAGTCCCAGTTTAAGTGATCAATGTGTCGACTTGACCATGAATTCTCTGAAGTCTGCTCTTGACGTTGTCGCGCCGTTAAAACAGAAGGTCATTAGGCCAAAGCGCGCCTCCCCATGGTACAACCAAGAACTGCGTTCACATAAACAAAGAGTTAGAAAGTTAGAGGGATTATTTCGTCGCTCTCACACCGAAGAATCCCTAAAAGCATGGAAAAGTTGCCTGCTGTCCTATAAGCAGGCTCTGCGTAAGGCCCAAACCAGATATTATTCAAATCTAATAGAAGTCAACAAAAGTAACACTAAATTCCTTTTCAGCACTGTAGCTAGGCTAACAAACTGTCACAGTGCAGTAGAGCCCTCAATCCCAGCTACACTTAGCTCTGATGATTTCCTCCTATTTTTTAACAATAAAATAAAAACAATCAGAGATAAATTAGATGAAATTACCCCCGCTATTAGCCCTGAACTAGCCCAAGCTGTAAATCTAACGTCCCATATAAATCCACCTGTAAACTTAGAAAGGTTCACAGCTGTTGATCAAGCAGAGATAACTTCAGCCATTATGTCCTCTAAAAGCTCAACTTGTGTCCTAGACCCCATTCCAAGCAGACTCCTCAAAGACATTCTTCCCCTAATTATAGACCCTATTCTTAATATAATAAATACTTCACTCGAAAGTGGCTATGTTCCACAGTCCTTCAAACATGCAGTCATTAAACCTCTTCTGAAAAAGCCTAATCTAGATCCCGACCTATTGGTAAACTACAGACCTATTTCAAATCTTCCCTTCGTCTCTAAAATCCTTGAAAAAGTTGTAGTAAAACAGCTTTGTCGCCACCTGCAGGACAATAACTTATTTGAAGTTTTCCAGTCAGGGTTCAGAGCCCACCACAGCACTGAAACTGCACTAGTTAAAGTCACAAATGATTTGTTATTAGCCGCTGACGATGGACTGGTCTCAATCCTGGTTCTGTTGGACCTCAGCGCAGCGTTTGACACCATTGACCACAACATTCTACTGCAGAGGTTAGAATGTGATGTAGGTGTTGGAGGAACAGCCCTCAGCTGGTTTAAATCCTATCTATCTGATAGGTTCCAATTTGTTAATGTAAACCAGAGCTCCTCACCAAGCTCTAAAGTAATTTACGGTGTGCCACAGGGTTCGGTACTCGGTCCAATTCTGTTTACTCTTTATATGCTGCCATTAGGCAACATTATCAGAAAGCATGACATTAACTTCCACTGCTATGCAGACGACACTCAGCTGTATTTATCCATGAAACCTGATCAGAGCGATCAAGTAGACAGACTTAGTACTTGTGTGAAGGAGATAAAAACCTGGATGACACTAAACTACCTGCTTCTTAACCCTGAAAAAAACGAGGTCATTGTGCTTGGCCCTAAGCATCTACGAGACTCTCTATCTGAGCAGATAGTCACACTGGACAATGTCAGTGTAGCCTCCAGTTCTACTGTAAGAAACCTTGGAGTCTTATTTGACCAGGAGCTCTCATTTAAAGCTCATATAAATCAAGCTTGTAAAACAGCCTATTTCCATTTGCGCGACATCGCCAAAATCAGAAGAATTCTGCCTAAAAGTGATGCCGAAAAACTTATCCATGCATTTGTAACGACTAGATTAGACTACTGTAACTCCCTGCTTGCAGCGTGTCCTAAAAGCTCCATAAAAAGCTTTCAACTGGTTCAAAATGCAGCAGCAAGATTACTAACAGGAACAAAAAGAAGAGAGCACATTACGCCGGTGCTGAAGTCTCTTCACTGGCTCCCCGTCGAGTCTAGAATCAAATTCAAAATTCTACTCTTGACCTACAAAGCCATAAATGACATGGCCCCATCCTACCTCAAAGATGCTATAGAACCATATCATCCAAACAGAGCTCTTCGCTCTCAGAATGCTGGCCTTCTGGTGGTGCCAAGAGTCTCTAAAAGTACTGTAGGAGGTAGAGCGTTTAGCTACCAAGCTCCTGTGTTATGGAATCAGCTCCCGACCCATGTTAAATATGCTGACACAGTCTCTTCATTTAAGTCCAGGCTTAAAACGTTCCTCTTCGAAATCGCTTATGGTCAGAGTAGTTAGGAACAGAAACATAAACCCACAGCTTCAGCTACGTTGCCCTAGGAGTAACTGTGCTGGGGGAAGTATGACAGCTTGAGCACTATCCTCTTCTTCTGACTACTTATGCTATCAAACAATATTTATTTTTTGATTCCACTTGCAAACTGTTCACCGCCTTCTTTTCTTTCTCTCACTCCTGACGACCTGTGGACCCAGATGCCCCTCCCCTGGTGAAGTGGTCCCTGCCCTGTGTGGACGGTCCCTCATCTGCCTGAAGAGTGGCTCCAGTTCGCCTCAGTCGGTCCCTCTTCTGCCTGAAGAGTGGGTCCAGCTCGACTCAGACGGTCCCTCTTCTGCCTGAAGAGTGGGTCCAGCTCCAGTCTCCTCGTGTCCGTCTGTCCGTCTGTGAGAGTCGGATCTCTCCTTCACTGGAACTCCTCCAGGTTTCTACGCTTTTTTCCCAAAGAGGTTTTTTTTGTAGTTTTTCCTGGCCGAGAAGGAGAGTCTAAGGACAGAGGACCCTGGGACATCGTCCCTCGCCACCACGGACATTGTCTGACTCCATCGCCACCACAGACATTGTTGATTCATTTCTCCCTGTGGCCCTCAGAGGCAACTGTTGTTGTGATTTTGGGCCTTACAAAAATAAATTGATTTGATTTGATTTGAACCACACCTCTAATTACCCTGAAGCCCTATTTACACAGGCCTGTCCACAGCATCTCCTGTCGTCTCTGCTCTCTCGACCCCGCCCTCCCACCCCATCTCCATCATCTCCACCCCGCCCTCCCACCCCATCTCCATCATCTCCACCATCTCCACCTTAACACATCTCCATCTATGGAGGGGGCGGGGCTGATTACCAGAGACAGAGCCCCCATCCTGAGTCTACCAAGCCAACTATCATCGCTCCATCGTCGCTCCATCGTCCATTCATTGTCGCTCCATTGCCGCTCCATCATCACTATCACTACATCCCTTTTTGGGGCGTGGTCGTTATTGGCATTTCGTCTGAATAAAATAATGGTCAAATAAAAATACTTACATGACGATCCACTCTACCGCGGTAGAACCAGGACTCTTACTTTTCTTACAGCAGCACTTTTTCACACAGACACATATTAAGATGCCAAGAATAATAATTATAGGAAGAATGACAAAGTGGCCACAGAGGGCGCTCTTCTGCTGGAACGACACAGAGCACATCGTTAGTTTTCTAATGTAGTAATTCACCTTTGAAAAAGTCCTTTCTGACCTTGCGTCACGTGTAACTCCACACGCACGGCCACAAATCCGTCTTCATCTATGAGTCTGTATGTGCCTGAGTCCGTATGTTCCAGGTCTCTCAAGGTGAAGAATGACTCTGTCACATCCATCCTCCACCTCATGGAACTCTTGTTAAGAACACTCACATTACCCCATTCCTGAGATTCAAATTCAATGAGCCCTATTTGAATCTCGACGGGAAAATCCACCTCGAGGTGATTCCCTTCCATTTCATCAAAGTCATGGTGGTTCTCTGCAGGACCAAAAAGAAAGATGAAAAAGAACACGAAGCTCTATTTTCAGTCTTAACACGAGCTCTCACCTTCGACCTCAAGTCTTCTCCATCGGAGCAGCTCATTCTTGGAGCCTCTAATTTTGTAATAACCGCTGTCGTTCTGCCTGACTCCATTTATTTCAAAAATAATGGAGCTGCATTTTCCCTCGGTTAGAGCAGGGGTCAGTGCGATTCCAAATGACCAGTGGTTTGAGTGGAGAATGTCCGGGTACGACTTGAGTAAACTCCATGTACTCGGCAGAATATGGAATCCTCCAGTAAAACACGGCTCCATAAGATCTTGTATCAGGCGCCTCGCAATCTGAGGACCATCAAACACCACAAAGACAATCAGACAACACTGAAGAGTGTCGACAGTATCCATGGGTTTCAGTCACGTGACCGTCGCCGCTGTTAGAGTCATAGTCATAAAAAACAGTGGCAACAATTGAAAATGAAAAGATCCTTCAAGAAGACAGAAGTTATGGGCTCCGTCTTCGTTAAAGATACAAAGCGCCACACATAAGGTACAAACGTGTGCAGAGGCAGATAGCACGCTGATATGGGAAAGAATCAATCTAAAGAGATGTGTCCATCCCAAAGACGCCTGTCATGCTGCCATGTCAAATAAATATGGGAAAGAGTGTCTGGAATGCTGTGTATGTGGTCTGTGATTTATGTGTGATTTTTCCTGTTGTGAAGCACTTTTATCTTTATCCACTGAGGCACGTCACCGATGACACGAGCAGCGAGAACGTGTCACAACAAATCTTTGCGGACATTTACATCTGCTCTTCCTCGTCCACACGCCCCCTGCAGTGGACACGCCCCCTGCAGTGGACACGCCCTCAAAGCTTTGTGTGCGGGTGGGCGACTGTCTCAAATATAACACTAAGACAGCTGGAAATTAGCCTTGTTAAAACAGTTTAAACAAATTTCAAGTTTAAATAAAACTGTCTATAAGTAAGCTAACCTTTATTAGCATAGCAATAATATCTAAACAAGCATTAGCCAGCTGCTAACGACCTGAAACAAGCAGCTCAGCCTCAGTCTGGAGTGACCTCTAAGTCCTCTGGCCCCTCCTGACCACAGTCACACACTTCTGGACAAACCGGGTCTTTGGGGGCGTGGCAGAAGAGAGAGAATTGGCATAGCCCACAGTGAACATGCGGCTATCATCCTCAAGGTGGCGGGAGCAATGATCCATGAATATTTGTTTTGCATTTAGACTGGTTGAGTTAGTATTAATAGTGAACACATAGATGTAGATTAATGTATATATTATTATATTAATTAAATGTATTATTTAATAATACAAATAATGTATGACATGTTAATGACCAATAATACATTCCTTTGCTCACCTGTAACTGTCAGTTGAACACTTCCTTGATCAGAGAACACGATGGTTCCGTCGTCTTGCTCTGTCAGATCTCTCATTCCATATGAAGCCTTGAATCGTTCATGTTTTGACTAAATACAGTTTTTAAAAAGTTGTTATTTACAGAATTAATCAAATAAAACTACAATTGTAGTGCCCACCTCACTTCCTTGAAGAACAAGTATCCGCTCATGACTTCCTCTTGGCGTGTAATATATGGAAGCATTCGATGGCGACAGGGTGAGTTCATAAGTGCTGCCGTAGCACACGTGTTCACTCTCATGTGACATTCACTTTTACTCATCTGGACTCAAAACATGAAACATTTCCACACTCGGTCATTCTCAATCAGCGAATCAGGACCGGGAACTCAGATATCAGGGCGGGGCCTCCTGATGAAAGGTGTTATTGGTTTCAGCGCTGCGGCTCGAGTACCAGTGATTTCAGAGCTATTATGATATTATTATGATATTATTATGAATACTACCGGTGTGTTGTATATTAAAGGTGCCATAACATACTTTTTTTCACGTTTCGTAGTCTATCCTAAGTGTATAATTGATAATAATAAGGGTTGTGCAACACCCTTAACATAATAGTTAAGAAATATCACCCAGACCTTGGACCCCCTCACCAACCCGGAAATGCAGACGGCTTGGTTTGATATTTGCCCCCACCCTTGTGAAGAGCGATCTGGCTCCCCCGCCCAACCCGTGACGTAGTCTCAGAGAGACACGTGTGTGCCCCGCCCACCCGTGACGTAGTCTCAGAGCTGTCTGCTGTAAGCTCCGCGAAGCAGTGCGGAGTGAGTAAGAAAGAGTCTACTTTGAGACTGAATAAATCTGGTGTTGATTCTACAGCGTGCGCAGAACAGATATATCTATAGATCTATATATAAGTCTTATGTCCATCGCGCTCTTATTTCCTGTTTTTTTGGTATCGGATAGAACTTCTCTCCGTTTGTTTTCCCGGTTGCTGCATCAACTGTCACATAAACCTTCACCATTGTGATAATAGTAAAGAGTGCGATATCATTAATGAAGTTTTGGGACTCTTTGAACCATGTTTCGTCGTAAATCGAAGCAGAAAAACTCCGGAATGGGCTTGTAGAGGAGCCGGGGGGAAGGGGGCGGGAGCCGGGAGCCGGAAGGCGGGAGGGGTGGAGAGGGGGGATGGTGACGCGTGCTCGCCCTTATGACGCGGTCTTGCCCCACCGCCCGTCAGTTTGGAGATTGGAGGAAAGGAGATAGTCTGTAATATAGCTAAACACTGCGGGAATCAATCAAAAAACACTCTGGACATTTATGAAGCACAAATAGCAAAGTAAGAAGGTTAAAAGCTCTGAAAAGTCGATTTTGCATGTTATGGGACCTTTAATACACCGTTCTAAAGGGGTCATTTTGAACAGGCCGATATAAAAGGGCCTCTACAAAGCGGAGGGCCACGTTATTGTCTGAAATGTTCCACAGTATGGGATTAAACACATCTATCTCCATGAAGACGGCAACACGAGCAATACTGTCACCTGTGATTGAATAAATGCAAGATAGTTACGTTTACTATTAAATAATATGATAAAACGTAATGTTCCAGGACAAGCGAGTGGCAGATAATGCACTTTAAAGGAGACTAAAGAGCTCGGGCTCCTCAAAAACCTAAATCCAGAATGGTCCATACAGTTACTAGTAAAATACATAGTGTTAAGTTTAAGTGAAGACTCTGGGCCACTTACTGAAATCCACGAGGGTAAAAACGATCACTTGGAGCCACAACATGTCCTTAAGATGCGTTTTCGTTTGCTCGGCACTAGATCATACACGCCTAACTCCCGGAAGTCAGAATTCGGACGTTACAGAATCCAATATGGCGGCGCTTCCATATATTAACCGATAATATAATACATCCATGATATTAACAAGTGTACACTGTTTATTGTCTGTTATAAACGTTTTGTAATAAAGAAGAATAACAAAAGAACTAGTGGAATTCTGACTTCCGTGAGTTAGAAGTGTATGATCTAGTGCGATGTGTTTCCAGGCCGCTAGAGGGCGCCGCGCGTCACTGAAGCTCTGAAAACCACTTCCTCTGAAACACAGAAACATCACGCTCTTTAGGAAAAGTGTTCAGGTTTTAAACTGTTGTTAAACTGGTTAAATTGTAAATGTTTTAACTCAGATTCACTTGATCCTGACGCTGGAATCGTGGAAAAGACGTAAAATGGACCCGGAAACAGAAAGGTGCGTTTGTTCGTCTCTTTCACAACTTTATAAAGAGAATCAACACAAGAAAAACACTTTTGTTTTTATAACTGTGGCAATGGAAGAAATGACAACTCAGAATATGTCAAACGGAAATGTCGGTTTAGGAAAAGGACCGTTTCTGACCGTGAAATGTCTTTAATTTAAGCAAAAGTTTGTGCTCAACGCGAGGAACTTTTTACACAGAAAATACTCGGTTTAGTTCCGGTTTAGACCTGGTTTAGACCCGGTTTAGTCCCGGTTTAGTTCTCGTTTAGTCCTCGTTTAGTCCTCGTTTAGTCCTCGTTTAGTCCCGGTTTAGTCCTCGTTTAGTCCCGGTTTAGACCTGGTGGGTTTAGTCCTGGTTTAGTCCTGGTTTAGACCCTGTTTAGTCCTGGTTTAGTCCCCGTTTAGACCTGGTTTAGACCTGGTTTAGTCCTGTTTTAGACCTGGTTTAGACCTGGTTTAGTCCTGTTTTAGACCTGGTTTAGTCCCGGTTTAGTCCTGGGTGATGTTGTGCGCTCTGACCACCACTAGATGGCGCCAGTGTCACTTTACAGCAGCTTTTTTAAGACTTGAAGGTTTAAAAAACGCATATCATCCACGGCTGAACCTGGGACATTTCGACTTTAGTTTGTGCCACTGACGCAAAAGGAAGCGGAGCCTCTTCTAAAGCAGTGAAAATACCTGGTCAGAAAAAAGACACAAAAAGTGCAGACTAAACATTTCACAGTCAAAGTACAAACAAGAGCCAGGGTTTCTCAGAGGGGTTGTTTTTGTGTCGATATTGGCAAATGAGACGCCAGGGGGCGACGGCTGACACTTTAAACGCCCTGAGAATACATTACAGGGAGTTAAGATGTTCAACAAGGTGAAAGTGTCTTAGTTTTGCTTTAACAGCTGATAACAATAGAAAATATAGCCGCAAGCGGCAATGATCGGCCCTCGCCACACCACAGCCACGCCGCAAGAAGACGGGGCGCTAACGTGCCACCTACTGCTGAATCTGTGACGCTGTCACATCTTCTCCCCTTTGTTTTACAATCAAAAAGCAATTTATTTTGAATTCTTGGCAAAATGTGCGGCTTTGCCGCACAGACACCGTGACTCTTTGAATGAAAATGTGGATAACTTTTGATGGTCCTGAAGATGAGTCTCACCAAATTTCAGGTTAATAGGGCAAACGCCCGAGGAGGAGTTCGTGTACGACGTTTGGAAAAACTCCTGAGTCATGCTAAGCCATTTTTGAAACCAATATGGCCGACATTTGGTTGGGCGGACGGCGTTGCCGTAATAATATTTTTTACTTCTCTTGTCACCATCTACCTCTGCGCCAAATTTCATGATTCTACAATCACATTTTTTTGGGGGTCATTTCCTATCTCTCAATGCATTTTTGCTACATTTGGGGGCGCTCAGGTGCCAATTTTTTAAATTTTAGAAAAGGGAAATAGCCAGAATGTAGAGAGGCACGAATTTTAGAGGTGTGCAAATTTTTGTGACTTTTCATCAATGTTCACTGGGTGAAAAATAGGGGGGTTGGTCCCGAGAAGAAGAAGAAGAAGAAGAAGAAGAAGAAGAAGAAGAAGAAGAAGAAGAAGAAGAAGAAGAAGAAGAAGAAGAAGAAGAAGAAGAAGAAGAAGAAGAAGAAGAAGAAGAAGAAGAAGAAGAAGAAGAAGAAGAAGAAGAAGAAGAAGAAGAAGAAGAAGAAGAAAGAATAATATTCCGATGCGAAAACAATGTTTCCCATTTTTCAAATATCATAAACTATACATTTTCAGAAAGTGCTCGCGCTTTCCTACCTCATGGTGTGGGTCCCTGGTCACTGACGGGTACTTTTGTTAATTTTGAGTGGGCTCCGCCCACTTTGTGTTTTTGGCCCTCTAAACAGTAATAATGTTCAATTTTTGCATTACATGTTTATATGCACGGAACATGCAAGAGATGGGGAACGTATTCGTGAGCTACTTAGCGCAAACAATCGCTTTTTTATGAGTGAAGGAGTGCGTTGGTGAGTGTTTGGAAGTGGGCGAGCGCTTCGCGCTCGATTGCGTGCGCACTTTCTCAGCCGTGCTTCGGCCTTACAGAACTAATAGGCCTCTCGCCAGCTTGTGGCGCTCGGGCCTAAAAATGCATAATATATGTCCTTTTTAAGGGCGTGGCTCGTGCTCCTCTGAAGGCGCGGCCCTAAATCTTGTTTCCGCTGTCGTTTCTTCTCTTCAGTTGGTGTTGAGTCCAGCCGGAGCGCCTGCCTCTCTAGCGCCCCCTGGCGGTTGCCCCCTGGCGGCTGCCCCGGTGCCGGTCGCCCCCGGCGCCGGCTCCATCACGGCGGGGCGGCTGCGTTCCACTGTGTGCCGGGTGGTCATCTTCCTCCAAAGGGACATGTCCGGCCACAGCTGCCCCACAGAGACCTGCTGTTCCTGGGACCAGAGCGGTCAGCGGCGGCCGGCAGAGCTCCAGGTGCCATGGCGACACCACCACAATTAGAAATAGTGCAAACGAAAACACAGCTCTTCAGTTTTCATCTGTAGATTCAGTTCTAAAAGGGTTTATGATTGTCAGACGTGGCGTTCTGAGGTGATTATGTAGAATATCTGACATTATTGCCACATTTATGAAGTGCGTATAAAACATAGAACATTGTGATTAATAATCCACTGAAGCCTCTGGTCATGTCACTGGATCTGAACAGTGTGTTAAAGGAGCAGAACAGACTGTGGGATCAGAGCTTTACAGAGGAGAACAGAGTGCAGTGTCTTTGTAAGGCCAGAGGAGGGCGCCAGAGAGAAGCACTCTGTGTCCATTTATTACACTTAATATTTCACGAAGGAAACTAAATTCATCCTCTGCTGTTTAATGTTCTGTCCCATGGACTGTAACACCAGGAACAGGCCTTCATTCAGTCTGTTTTGAGCAGTAAAGTTCCGTAGTGCAGCTTTAGGTCAAACGCAGCAGCAGCGAGTCCATCTACAACCTCATGTGATGTTCCACTTCATTTAGGAATTCAGATCCTGCTGCAGTACACGCCCCTCACCACAAGGCAGCGCTGCGGAGAACACCATCCCCACACCTCCAGGCTCTGCAGGGGGCGCTGTGGACTGTGCACACAGACGACCTGCAGGGGGCACTGTGGACTGTGCACACAGACGACCTGCAGGGGGCACTGTGGACTGTGCACACAGACGGCCTGCAGGGGGCACTGTGGACTGTGCACACAGACGACCTGCAGGGGGCACTGTGGACTGTGCACACAGACGACCTGCGGGGGGCGTCGTCGGGGGCCAGTACGTGCGTCTGAATGTGGGCGGGGCGCTCTTCCTCTGCCCGCTCCGTGTTCTGACCCGACACGAGTCTCGGCTCAGGGACATGTTTGGCGGCCAGACCGAGGTGCTCATCGACAGAGAAGGTACGTTCGGTCACGTTCGGTCACGTTCGGTCACGTTCGGTCACGTTCTCTCATGTTCGAGTACGTTCAGTCACGTTCGGGTACGTTCAGTCACAATTGGTCCGTCTCAGGTGGGTTTAGTCCTGGTTCTGGTTCTGATCCTGATCCGGTTCTGTCCGTCTCAGGTTGGGTTCTGATCGACCGCAGTGGGAAACACTTTGGGTCGGTCCTGAACTTCCTCCGGGACGGGTCTGTGGTTCTGCCCAAAACCCGACTGAGCGTCCAAGAGATCCTGATCGAGGCCAAGTACTACGGGCTGCAGGGGCTAGTACTGCTCTGCCAAAGTACTCTGCAGGTGACTACTACTACTAGTACTACTAGTACTACTACTAGTACTGTGCAGAGACTGAACACTTCCTGGAGGGGGCGGAGTCGTAGGCTAGTACTTTGGGGCTTGTTTTGATGTACAATTACCTCTAGTACAAGGTTAAAAGTAAAAGAAAATATATTGTAAAAAATAAACTTAAACCTGTCGCCAGTTGGACTAGTGGCCAGTCTGTGGAACTGCAGGGGGCCGATGGGGTTTTCATCTTTAGCTTGGGCTCAATCTGCGCTCATGTAGCTCGCTGTTGTAGCTCGCTCATGTAGCTCGATGCTAAAGGCTAACTTAGCGACACGAGCCAATGAGCGGTGTATGACTGTGATCATGAATAATGTAGTTTTTGTTTGTGCCAGAAGGGGAGCCAGGAGCCTCTGTGCGTCATTCCTCTGGTCACGTCCAGGAAAGAGGAAGACTCTGTCATCAAGTCGTCCTCCAAGGTAACGGCCTCGCACGCTAACGGCCTCGCACGCTAACGGCCCCGCACGCTAACGGCCCCGCACGCTAACGCCCTCGCACGCTAACGCCCTCGCACGCTAACGCCCTCGCACGCTAACGACGCTAACGCCCTCTCACGCTAACGGCTACGCATAATGATTAATTTTAGCGTGACGTGGCTAAAGAGGAGGGGCTTATCATTCTGACGTGTTTTTCAGCCGGTGGTGAAGCTGGTGTACAACCGGAGCAACAACAAATACTCTTATACAAGGTGAGACCAAACCCGCTTCAGACCCCGTCGCTTCAGACCCCGTCGCTTCAGACCCCGTCGCTTCAGACCCCGTCGCTTCAGACCCCGTCGCTTCAGACCCTGTCGCTTCAGACCCTGTCGCTCAGACCCTGTCGCTTCAGACCCTGTCGCTTCAGACCCCGTCGCTTCAGACCCCGTCGCTTCAGACCCTGTCGCTTCAGACCCCGTCGCTTCAGACCCCGTCGCTTCAGACCCCGTCGCTCAGACCCTGTCGCTTCAGACCCCGTCGCTTCAGACCCCGTCGCTTCAGACCCCGTCGCTTCAGACCCCGTCGCTTCAGACCCTGTCGCTTCAGACCCTGTCGCTCAGACCCTGTCGCTTCAGACCCTGTCGCTTCAGACCCCGTCGCTTCAGACCCCGTCGCTTCAGACCCTGTCGCTTCAGACCCCGTCGCTTCAGACCCCGTCGCTTCAGACCCTGTCGCTCAGACCCTGTCGCTCAGACCCTGTCGCTTCAGACCCCGTCGCTTCAGACCCCGTCGCTTCAGACCCTGTCGCTTCAGACCCTGTCGCTTCAGACCCCGTCGCTTCAGACCCCGTCGCTTCAGACCCCGTCGCTTCAGACCCCGTCGCTTCAGACCCCGTCGCTTCAGACCCTGTCGCTCAGACCCTGTCGCTTCAGACCCTGTCGCTTCAGACCCTGTCGCTTCAGACCCTGTCGCTCAGACCCTGTCGCTCAGACCCTGTCGCTTCAGACCCCGTCGCTTCAGACCCCGTCGCTTCAGTCCCTGTCGCTTCAGACCCTGTCGCTCAGACCCTGTCGCTTCAGACCCTGTCGCTTCAGACCCCGTCGCTTCAGACCCCGTCGCTTCAGACCCTGTCGCTTCAGACCCTGTCGCTCAGACCCTGTCGCTTCAGACCCTGTCGCTTCAGACCCCGTCGCTTCAGACCCCGTCGCTTCAGACCCTGTCGCTTCAGACCCCGTCGCTTCAGACCCCGTCGCTTCAGACCCCGTCGCTCAGACCCTGTCGCTCAGACCCTGTCGCTTCAGACCCCGTCGCTTCAGACCCCGTCGCTTCAGTCCCTGTCGCTTCAGACCCTGTCGCTCAGACCCTGTCGCTTCAGACCCTGTCGCTTCAGACCCTGTCGCTTCAGACCCTGTCGCTTCAGACCCTGTCGCTCAGACCCTGTCGCTTCAGACCCTGTCGCTTCAGACCCTGTCGCTCAGACCCTGTCGCTCAGACCCTGTCGCTTCAGACCCTGTCGCTTCAGACCCTGTCGCTCAGACCCTGTCGCTCAGACCCTGTTGCTTCAGACCCCGTCGCTTCAGACCCCGTCGCTTCAGACCCCGTCGCTTCAGACCCCGTCGCTTCAGACCCTGTCGCTTCAGACCCTGTCGCTTCAGACCCTGTCGCTTCAGACCATGTCGCTTCAGACCCTGTCGCTTCAGACCCTGTCGCTTCAGACCCCGTCGCTTCAGACCCCGTCGCTTCAGACCCCGTCGCTTCAGACCCCGTCGCTTCAGACCCCGTCGCTCAGACCCCGTCGCTCAGACCCTGTTGCTTCAGACCCCGTCGCTCAGACCCCGTCGCTTCAGACCCCGTCGCTTCAGACCCCGTCGCTCAGACCCCGTCGCTTCAGACCCTGTCGCTCAGACCCTGTCGCTTCAGACCCTGTCGCTTCAGACCCTGTCGCTCAGACCCTGTCGCTCAGACCCTGTCGCTCAGACCCTGTCGCTTCAGACCCTGTCGCTTCAGACCCCGTCGCTTCAGACCCCGTCGCTTCAGACCCCGTCGCTTCAGACCCCGTCGCTTCAGACCATGTCGCTTCAGACCCTGTCGCTTCAGACCCTGTCGCTTCAGACCCTGTCGCTTCAGACCCTGTCGCTCAGACCCTGTCGCTCAGACCCTGTCGCTTCAGACCCTGTCGCTCAGACCCTGTCGCTTCAGACCCTGTCGCTTCAGACCCTGTCGCTTCAGACCCTGTCGCTTCAGACCCTGTCGCTTCAGACCCTGTTGCTCAGACCCTCTCTCTCTCCTCAGTAACTCGGACGATAACCTGCTGAAGAACATCGAGCTGTTCGAGCGTTTGTCGCTGAGTTTCAGCTCCAGAGTTTTGTTCATTAAAAACGTGATCGGAGACGAAATCTGCTGCTGGTCGTTTTATGGACAAGGACGAAAACTGTCTGAGGTTTGCTGCACCTCCATCGTCTACTCCACCGAGAAGAAGCACACCAAGGCAAGTCCTCCTCTGGACCTCCTCTGGACCTCCTCTGGTCCTCCTCTGGACCTCCTCTAGTGCTCCTCTGGACCTCCTCTGGTCCTCCTCTGGACCTCCTCTGGACCTCCTCTGGACCTCCTCTGGACCTCCTCTAGTGCTCCTCTAGTGCTCCTCTAGTCCTCCTCTAGTACTCCTTTAGTCCCCCTCTAGTCCCCCTCTATTCCTCCTCTATTCCTCCTCTAGTGCTCCTCTAGTCCCCCTCTAGTCCTCCTCTAGTCCTCCTCTAGTGCTCCTCTAGTCCTCCTCTAGTGCTCCTCTAGTGCTCCTCTAGTGCTCCTCTAGTCCCCCTCTAGTCCTCTAGTGCTCCTCTAGTGCTCCTCTAGTGCTCCTCTAGTCCTCCTCTAGTGCTCCTCTAGTGCTCCTCTAGTCCCCCTCTAGTCCTCCTCTAGTCCTCCTCTAGTGCTCCTCTAGTGCTCCTCTAGTCCCCCTCTAGTCCTCTAGTCCTCCTCTATTCCTCCTCTATTCCTCCTCTAGTGCTCCTCTAGTCCCCCTCTAGTCCTCCTCTAGTCCTCCTCTAGTCCTCCTCTAGTGCTCCTCTAGTCCCCCTCTAGTCCCCCTCTAGTCCTCTAGTCCCCCTCTATTCCTCCTCTATTCCTCCTCTAGTGCTCCTCTAGTCCCCCTCTAGTCCTCCTCTAGTCCTCCTCTAGTCCTCCTCTAGTCCTCCTCTAGTCCTCCTCTAGTGCTCCTCTAGTCCCCCTCTAGTCCCCCTCTAGTCCTCTAGTGCTCCTCTAGTCCTCCTCTAGTGCTCCTCTAGTGCTCCTCTAGTCCTCCTCTGGACCTCCTCTAGTCCTCCTCTGGACCTCCTCTTCCCCTCCTCTAGTGCTCCTCTTGTCCTCCTCTTGTCCTCCTCTTGTTCTCCTCTTGTTCTCCTCTAGTCCTCCTCTAGTCCTCCTCTAGTCCTCCTCTAGTGCTCCTCTAGTCCTCCTCTAATCCTCCTCTAGTCCTGGGTCTAGTCCAGTCTTTGGTCTCGGGTCCCGGCTCCGGTCCCGGCTCCGGTTCCGGCTCCGGTCCCGGCTCCGGTCCCGGCTCCGGTCCCTCAGTCACATGTTGTATGTTTCTTCAGGTGGAGTTCCCTGAAGCTCGTATATACGAGGACACTCTGAACACACTTCTGTACGAGACGGTGCCACTGCCCGACCACTCACTGCTGGAGGCCACAAGGAGGCGCTATAACCCCTCCCACAGCGAGGAGGAGGAGGGGCCAGGGCCCGGATTAGGACTGCTCTAAGACTAGTTTAGTCCTGGTTTAGTCCTGGTTTAGGCCTGGTTTAGACATGGTTTAGACCTGGTTTAGACCTGGTTTAGACATGCTAGTTGTTAGCTTGTTAGCTCGTTAGCTGTCTTTTCATTACTTTAATGTCAAACAGTTAAAACTGGATTGTCAGTCGTCGTCTTTATCCATCCATCTTCTGCCGCTTTATCCGGGGCCGGGTCGCGGGGGCAGCAGTCTGAGCAGGGACTACCAGACTTCCTTCTCCCCAGACACTTCCTCTCACTCCTCCGGGGGGATCCCGAGGCGTTCCCAGGCCAGCCGAGAGACATTGTCTCTCCAGCGTGTCCTGGGTCTTCCCCGGGGCCTCTTCCCGGTGGGACATGCCTGAAACACCTCCCGAGGGAGGCGCCCAGGAGGCATCCGGAACAGATGCCCGAGCCACCTCAGCTGGCTCCTCTCGACGTGGAGGAGCAGCGGCTCTACTCCGAGCTCCCCCCGTGTGGCCGAGCTCCTCACCTTATCTCTAAGGGAGCGCCCAGCCACACGCGGAGGAAACTCATTTCGACCGCTTGTATCCGCGATCTTGTTCTTTCGGTCACTACCCAAAGCTCATGACCATAGGTGAGGGTAGGAACACGAGAGGGTCGTGTCCCTTCGCCTCCGGGTGGGGGACAGGTCTCTCACTGTTGTGGCGGCCTATGGGCCGAACAGCAGTGCAGAGTACCCGGCCTTCTTGGAGTCTTTGGGAGGAGTACTGGACAGTGCTCTGTTGTTCTACTGGGGGACTTCAACGCCCACGTGGGCAATGACAGTGACAGCTGGAGAGGGGTGATCGGGAAGAAGGGCTTCCCCGATCTGAACCCGAGCGGTGTTCAGTTATTGGACTTCTGTGCTAGCCACGGATTGTCCATAATGAACACCATGTTCAAGCACAAGGGTGTCCATCAGTGCACATGGCACCAGGACACCCTAGGCCGGAGGTCAATGATCGACTTTGTTGTCGTGTCATCAGACCTCCGGCCGCGTGTCTTGGACACTCGGGTGAAGAGAGGGGCAGAGTTGTCAACCGATCACCACCTGGTGGTGAGTTGGATCTGATGGCGGAGGAGGAAGCCGGACAGACTTGGCAGACCCAAGCGCATTGTGAGGGTCTGTTGGGAACGTCTAGTGGAGCCCTCTGTCAGTAGGGTATTCAACTCACACCTCCGGAAGAGCTTCTCCCATGTCCCGGGGGAGGTTGGGGACCTTGAGTCCGAGTGGACCATGTTCTCCGCCTCCATTGTTGATGCGGCTCGGAGTTGTGGTCGCAAGGTTTCCGGTGCCTGTCGTGGCGGCAACCCCCGAACCCGGTGGTGGACACCGGAAGTAAGGGATGCCGTCAGACTGAAGAAGGAGGCCTATCAGGCCACTTTGGCTTGTAGGTCTCCTGAGGTCATCGACAGGTATCGGCAGGCCAAGCGAGCCGCGGCTCGTGCTGTCGCAGAGGCAAGAACCCGGGCCTGGGAGGAGTTCGGGGAGGCCATGGAGGAGGACTATCGGTCGGCACCAAAGAAATTCTGGCAAACCGTCCGGCGCCTCAGGAGGGGGAAGCAGTGTCTCACCAACACCGTTTACAGTGCGGGTGGAGGCCTGCTGACCTCAACTGGGGATGTCGTCGGACGGTGGAAGGAATACTTTGAGGATCTCCTTAATCCCTCAGTCACGTCTTCCGAAGAGGAAGTAGAGACCGGGGACTCAGAGGCTGGCTCATCCATCGCCCAAGCTGAAGTCACTGAGGTTGTTCGCAAACTCCTCTGTGTCAGGGCTCCGGGGGTGGATGAGATCCGCCCTGAGTACCTAAAGTATCTGGATGTTGTAGGACTGTCTTGGTTGACACGTCTCTGCAACATCGCGTGGCGTTCGGGGACCGTGCCTCTGGACTGGCAGACCGGGGTGGTGGTCCCTCTGTTCAAGAAGGGGGACCGGAGGGTGTGTTCCAACTACAGAGGGATCACACTCCTCAGCCTCCCGAGAAGGTCTATTCCAAGGTACTGGAGAGGAGAATCCGACCGATAGTGGAACCTCTGATTCAGGAGGAGCAGAGTGGTTTTCGTCCCGGTTGTGGAACACTGGACCAGCTCTATACCCTCCATCGGGTGCTCGAGGGTTCATGGGAGTTTGCCCAACCAGTCCACATGTGCTTTGTGGATCTGGAGAAGGCTTTCGACCGTGTCCCTCGGGGTGTCCTTTGGGGGGTGCTCCGGGAGTACGGGGTCCGGGGCCCTTTGCTCAGGGCTGTCCGGTCCCTGTATGACCGGAGCAGGAGCTGTGTTCGCATTGCCGGCAGTAAGTCAGACCTGTTCCCAGTGCATGTTGGACTCCTCAGGGCTGCCCTTTGTCACCGGTTCTGTTCATAATTTTTATGGACAGAATTTCTAGGCGCAGTCGGGGGTCGGAGGGGGTCCGGTTTGGGGACCACAGGATCTCATCTCTGCTGTTTGCAGACGATGTTGTCCTGATGGCTCCATCAAACCCGGACCTGCAGCTGCACTGGGACGGTTTGAGCCGAGTGTGAAGCGTCTGGGATGAGAATCAGCTCCAAATCCGAGGCCATGGTTCTCGACCGGAAAAAGGTGGCTTGCCCTCTCCAGGTGGGTGGGGTGTCCTTGCCCCAAGTGGAGGAGTTCAAGTATCTCTCGTCGCCTTTAGTTTTAAAAAATATATATTTAAGTGAAACAGATTTATCTCATTATGTTCAACATAAACATGACGTTTAACTGTAATAAACTCATTTTACACATTATGTTCTTGTCTTTATTTATGTCTGAGCCGACTCTAATCACATGACCAGACTGACTCTGCCCAGACTGACTCCGCCCAGACTGACTCCGCCCAGACTGACTCTGACACTGAGCTACTGCCACTGAGCTACAGCCACTGAGCTGCTGCCACTGAGCTACAGTCACTTAGCTGCTGCCACTGAGCTACTGCCTCTGAGCTACAGCCACTGAGCTACTGCCACTGAGCTACAGTCACTTAGCTACTGCCACTGAGCTGCTGCCACTGAGCTACAGTCACTGAGCTACCGCCACTGAGCTACTGCCGCT
>NW_027316294.1:12500-31816 GCF_026437365.1 Eucyclogobius newberryi | reverse complement strand
ACGACCAACAGGAAGTACAACTCTAAACTTTACACAATATAAGAGACAAAATCATCAATATCAGCGCTAAAAGTCAAGGAATCAACTAAAAAGGGGGCGTGGCAATGGGCCCTTTTCACCTGAACCGTCTGATTCAAGGAGCAGTGACCACAATGCACTGCTGCTCAGCCCCGCCAGGGCTTACGAAATATATGACCATCATTTGCTATGATGGGGCGGGGCCTCGCGGGGCCTCGAGCAGCGAGACGGGGGGCTCGGACCCAGGAGCCGGCGCAGAGCGCGGTCAGGTCAGCTGGAGCGGGACTCACGGCGGGCACCAGCAGCTTCTTGACCTCGGTGATGGCGCGCTGCAGCTTGACCTTGGCGCGGTTGTGCGTGTCCTCCACCGTGATCAGCACGTGCAGGTCCTCGCTCAGGTGCTCCCAGTTCGGCTTCCCTCTGTTCATCTCCTCCTGCGGGTCAAGCAGAGAGCACGGTCACCACGGCAACCACGGTCACCACGGCCACCACGGTCACCACGGCCACCACGGTCACCACGGTCACCACGGCCACCACGGTCACCACGGCCGTCACCACGGTCACCACGGCCACCACGGCCACCACGGTCACCATGGCCGTCACCACGGCCACCACGGCCACCACGGTCACCACGGCCACCACGGCCACCACGGTCACCACGGCCACCACGGCCACCACGGCCACCACGGTCACCACGGCCGTCACCACGGCCACCACGGTCACCACGGCCACCACGGCCACCACGGTCACCACGGCCACCACGGCCACCACGGTCACCACGGCCACCACGGTCACCACGGCCGTCACCACGGTCACCACGGTCACCACGGCCACCACGGCCACCACGGTCACCACGGCCACCACGGCCACCACGGTCACCACGGCCACCACGGTCACCACGGCCACCACGGTCACCACGGCCGTCACCACGGTCACCACGGCCACCACGGTCACCACGGTCACCACGGCCGTCACCACGGTCACCACGGCCACCACGGTCACCACGGCCACCACGGTCACCACGGTCACCACGGTCACCACGGTCACCACGGCCACCACGGCCACCACGGTCACCACGGCCGTCACCACGGTCACCACGGCCACCACGGTCACCACGGTCACCACGGCCGTCACCACGGCCACCACGGTCACCACGGCCACCACGGCCACCACGGTCACCACGGCCACCACGGCCACCACGGTCACCACGGCCACCACGGTCACCACGGCCGTCACCACGGTCACCACGGTCACCACGGCCACCACGGCCACCACGGTCACCACGGCCACCACGGCCACCACGGTCACCACGGCCACCACGGTCACCACGGCCACCACGGTCACCACGGCCGTCACCACGGTCACCACGGCCACCACGGTCACCACGGTCACCACGGCCGTCACCACGGTCACCACGGCCACCACGGTCACCACGGCCACCACGGTCACCACGGTCACCACGGTCACCACGGTCACCACGGCCACCACGGCCACCACGGTCACCACGGCCGTCACCACGGTCACCACGGCCACCACGGTCACCACGGTCACCACGGCCGTCACCACGGTCACCACGGCCACCACGGTCACCACGGCCACCACGGTCACCACGGTCACCACGGCCACCACGGTCACCACGGCCACCACGGTCACCACGGCCACCACGGTCACCACGGTCACCACGGTCACCACGGTCACCACGGTCACCACGGTCACCACGCCTTTCACACACTCAAGATGTTCTGGACAGACGCTAAAACACCAGCCAAGAAACCGTTACAGCGCCACCGTCAGGTCACAGTGGACAGTTCAATTTTTTTATTTTCTTTATTTTCTTAAAAAAAAAAAAATATTCATCAATTTATAAAAAAAAAAAAAAAAAAAAATTGTTTTTTAATATTTCAAACATATTACAGGGTGAAAACTGTTAATTACCCATAAATCTCTACTTTCCCGTCCTAACTAACGAACTTGGAGCTAAACTCTAAATCCAGACCTGGACTTGGACCTGGACTTGGACCTGGACTTGGACCTGGACTTGGACCTGGACTTGGACTTGGACCTGGACTTGGACCTGGACTTGGACCTGGACTTGGACCTGGACTTGGACCTGGACTTGGACTTGGACCTGGACTTGGACCTGGACTTGGACCTGGACTTGGACCTGGACTTGGACTTGGACCTGGACTTGGACCCGTTGGCGGGGCCCGTTCGGGGGGCACCAGGGGGCCCTGCAGTGAATCCCCGGGCGCCGCATCCATTAAACATGAGCAGCCGCGTTTGCGCTCGGCGTTTCCGGAAAAACGCCCCTTTTGTTGCCGCGGGAACCATTGAGCTGTGGAAAAAAGCGCCGGGTTTTTCCCACGCTCTAAGTCGAGGCCGAAGACTGAGGCCCGAGCACAAAAGAGCGTTTAGCTAATTACAGTGATAAACCACGTCTTCTGTGGAGCCTCGTAACCCCGGCAACACAAGTCGCACCATAATTACTGTTTCCATCGTCCGTATCCGACTTTTACCACCACAAAAGGAGGAGCAGCTCTGAGGCCCTGGAGGAGCAGCTCTGAGGCCCTGGAGGAGCAGCTCTGAGGCCCTGGAGGAGCAGGTCTGAGGCCCTGGAGGAGCAGCTCTGAGGCCCTGGAGGAGCAGCTCTGAGGCCCTGGAGGAGCAGCTCTGAGGCCCTGGAGGAGCAGGTCTGAGGCCCTGGAGGAGCAGCTCTGAGGCCCTGGAGGAGCAGCTCTGAGGCCCTGGAGGAGCAGGTCTGAGGCCCTGGAGGAGCAGCTCTGAGGCCCTGGAGGAGCAGCTCTGAGGCCCTGGAGGAGCAGCTCTGAGGCCCTGGAGGAGCAGCTCTGAGGCCCTGGAGGAGCAGGTCTGAGGCCCTGGAGGAGCAGGTCTGAGGCCCTGGAGGAGCAGGTCTGAGGCCCTGGAGGAGCAGCTCTGAGGCCCTGGAGGAGCAGCTCTGAGGCCCTGGAGGAGCAGGTCTGAGGCCCTGGAGGAGCAGCTCTGAGGCCCTGGAGGAGCAGCTCTGAGGCCCTGGAGGAGCAGCTCTGAGGCCCTGGAGGAGCAGCTCTGAGGCTGGTACATGTCATGCTCCTCACAGTCACATGACCACGAGAACGACGTGTCAATAATTGTGATGTTCAGATATTTGACCGGTCTGGCGCTGACCTCTGACCTTTGACCTCTGACTCTCATAACATGTTTGGACCGTTCTGCTCCACGATCTGTTTTTCCTCTCGGTAACTTCATCCTGAACGCACACATCTGCTCTGGGCCTCCTGCGGCCCCTGTGAGGCCTCCTGCGGCCCCTGTGAGGCCTCCTGCGGCCCCTGTGAGGCCTCCTGCGGCCCCTGTGAGGCCTCCTGCGGCCCCTGTGAGGCCTCCTGCGGCCCCTGTGAGGCCTCCTGCGGCCCCTGTGAGGCCTCCTGCGGCCCCTGTGTGGCCTCCTGCGGCCCCTGTGAGGCCTCCTGCGGCCCCTGTGTGGACCAGAGTGGACCTTCTGGAAAAAGACTAAAACATCTAAACTCCACAGACTCCATGTCCGAGCCGCGTCATCTCTGACCTTTGACCTCTGACCCAGGCTAGCTCCGTTACCTTGTGCTATGCTAACTAAGCTAACAGATGTAAACAGAGCAGGTTCATATGAAGATGATCCGCGGGCGTCGCCGATGAGAACGTTATCCTCCTCCTCTTCCTCTCTTTAACCTCCTCCTCTTCCTCTCTTTATCCTCCTCTTCTTCCTCTCTTTATCCTCCTCTTCTTCCTCTCTTTATCCTCCTCCTCTTCCTCTCTTTAACCTCCTCCTCTTCCTCTCTTTAACCTCCTCCTCTTCCTCTCTTTATCCTCCTCTTCTTCCTCTCTTTATCCTCCTCCTCTTCCTCTCTTTATCCTCCTCCTCTTCCTTCTCTCTCTTGCTCTTCGTCTAATGTCAACACTCGTTCATCCCTCGTTCCTCCAGCTGGTCCTGTGTTTGTCCTCTGTTGGACTCCAAACATCTTCTCTCTTCTCTTTTCTTTCATCATCCTCTTCTCTCTCTCTTCCCCCCTCGTTCCTCTCCTCTTTCCCCCTCGTTCCTCTCCTCTTTCCTCCCTCGTTCCTCTTCTCTTTCCTCCCTCGTTCCTCTCCTCTTTCCTCCCTCGTTCCTCTCCTCTTTCCTCCCTCATTCCTCTCCTCTTTCCCCCCTCGTTCCTCTCCTCTTTCCCCCCTCGTTCCTCTCCTCTTTCCCCCTCGTTCCTCTCCTCTTTCCTCCCTCGTTCCTCTCCTCTTTCCTCCCTCGTTCCTCTCCTCTTTCCTCCCTCGTTCCTCTCCTCTTTCCTCCCTCATTCCTCTCCTCTTTACCCCCTCGTTCCTCTCCTCTTTACCCCCTCGTTCCTCTCCTCTTTCCTCCCTCATTCCTCTCCTCTTTACCCCCTCGTTCCTCTCCTCTTTCCTCCCTCATTCCTCTCCTCTTTCCTCCCTCGTTCCTCTCCTCTTTCCCCCCTCGTTCCTCTCCTCTTTCCTCCCTCGTTCCTCCCTCTGGTGTTTGTCCTCTGTTGGACTCCAGGCGTCTCCACAGGCTCTGACCTGAAGAATGTGAATCCAGACGTTTGTGTGAAGCAGGTTTTCAGCTCCATGTGAGAAAGAACTAAACCAGGTCTAAACCAGGACTAAACCAGGTCTAAACCAGGACTAAACCAGGTCTAAACCAGGACTAAACCAGATCTAAACCAGGACTAAACCAGGTCTAAACCAGGACTAAACCAGGTCTAAACCAGGACTAAACCAGGTCTAAACCAGGACTAAACCAGATCTAAACCAGGACTAAACCAGGTCTAAACCAGGACTAAACCAGGTCTAAACCAGGACTAAACCAGGTCTAAACCAGGACTAAACCAGGACTAAACCAGGTCTAAACCAGGTCTAAACCAGGTCTAAACCAGGACTAAACCAGGTCTAAACCAGGACTAAACCAGGTCTAAACCAGGACTAAACCAGGACTAAACCAGGTCTAAACCAGGACTAAACCAGGTCTAAACCAGGACTAAACCAGGACTAAACCAGGTCTAAACCAGGACTAAACCAGGTCTAAACCAGGACTAAACCAGGTCTAAACCAGGACTAAACTAGGACCAAAAACTCGAGTCTTGACGAGGACAAAAAATAAACCTATAAAACACAAAATAGCTGAAAAACACGATGAATGTGTTAAAACAACAATAATGACAGATTGTGTTCTTGTGGAGTCGCTTTAGTGGAAAGTACAAACACAGAGTCCAAGTCCAAGTCCAAGTCCAAGTCCAAGTCCAAGTCCTGGTCAGGATCTGGTCAGGATCTGGACTCTGGGGGCGGGGCAGATGGTCTGGACACGGGAGACCGGGGCGCGGCCGGAACAATCCAGAGCCAGAGTCCAGAACATTAAACCCAAAGACAAATGGAACTGGAAGAGACTTCTGCTGTTTGTGTTTCTGGTTCTGTCGCGCATTTAACAGCCAAATATCGGACAAATATCGGTATCGGTCCACCACCAAAGTCGAGATCAAACTGCGCAATTTATATCAAAATCACAGCTTTAAACTCTTTAATCGTTGTAAAAATCCACGTCTAGTACTTTTTTAAAAAATGTTGAAAGTACTTTTTTAAAACATGTACTTCAAAACTTTTAGATGTTTCGTGTATGTGATACTTTTACTTCAGTATTAAGTGTTTTTGATGTCACCATTTGGCCTCAGAACTGTGTAAACGTCTTCAGAGTGCATGTTCTCTCTGTGCTGCAGAGTGCATGTTCTCTCTGTGCTGCAGAGTGCATGTTCTCTCTGTGCTGCAGAGTGCATGTTCCCTCTGTGCTGCAGAGTGCATGTTCCCTCTGTGCTGCAGAGTGCATGTTCCCTCTGTGCTGCAGAGTGCATGTTCTCTCTGTGCTGCAGAGTGCATGTTCTCTCTGTGCTGCAGAGTGCATGTTCCCTCTGTGCTGCAGAGTGCATGTTCCCTCTGTGCTGCAGAGTGCATGTTCTCTCTGTGCTGCAGAGTGCATGTTCTCTCTGTGCTGCAGAGTGCATGTTCTCTCTGTGCTGCAGAGTGCATGTTCTCTCTGTGCTGCAGAGTGCATGTTCCCTCTGTGCTGCAGAGTGCATGTTCCCTCTGTGCTGCAGAGTGCATGTTCCCTCTGTGCTGCAGAGTGCATGTTCCCTCTGTGCTGCAGAGTGCATGTTCTCTCTGTGCTGCAGAGTGCATGTTCTCTCTGTGCTGCAGAGTGCATGTTCCCTCTGTGCTGCAGAGTGCATGTTCTCTCTGTGCTGCAGAGTGCATGTTCCCTCTGTGCTGCAGAGTGCATGTTCTCTCTGTGCTGCAGAGTGCATGTTCCCTCTGTGCTGCAGAGTGCATGTTCTCTCTGTGCTGCAGAGTGCATGTTCCCTCTGTGCTGCAGAGTGCATGTTCCCTCTGTGCTGCAGAGTGCATGTTCCCTCTGTGCTGCAGAGTGCATGTTCCCTCTGTGCTGCAGAGTGCATGTTCTCTCTGTGCTGCAGAGTGCATGTTCTCTCTGTGCTGCAGAGTGCATGTTCCCTCTGTGCTGCAGAGTGCATGTTCTCTCTGTGCTGCAGAGTGCATGTTCCCTCTGTGCTGCAGAGTGCATGTTCTCTCTGTGCTGCAGAGTGCATGTTCCCTCTGTGCTGCAGAGTGCATGTTCCCTCTGTGCTGCAGAGTGCATGTTCCCTCTGTGCTGCAGAGTGCATGTTCCCTCTGTGCTGCAGAGTGCATGTTCCCTCTGTGCTGCAGAGTGCATGTTCCCTCTGTGCTGCAGAGTGCATGTTCTCTCTGTGCTGCAGAGTGCATGTTCTCTCTGTGCTGCAGAGTGCATGTTCCCTCTGTGCTGCAGAGTGCATGTTCTCTCTGTGCTGCAGAGTGCATGTTCTCTCTGTGCTGGAGGCGGGGCCGTACCTTCTTCTTGTCCCTCATGGAGCCCTTCCCTCGCACCATGATCTTACAGCCAGTCTCCGCCTCCAGCTGTTTGGCCGTGAGGCCCCTGGGGCCCAGGATCCGCCCCACGAAGTTAAACTGGAAACACACAAAACACTTTATTTACTTCATCATAAAACAACTTCATAAAAGAAGGAATTATTATGTTATATTTAGATTCATCGTAAATGCCATTAATAATCTCAAACGGTTTAAGGAGAATAAATAACAAAGATAACAAAGCATAAAGTTTTTTTTAACAATTTATAAAAATACAAAAATTAAAAATATAATAATAAAAAATAATAAATAAAATAAATACAATTTAAATTAAAAATAATAATATATAGAATCAAAAATTAAAATGAAATAATAATAATAATAAATATAGCCGCAAACGGCAATGATCGGCCCTCGCCACGCCACCGCCGCCGCGCACAGAGACTGTGACTCTTTGAATAAAAATGTGGATAACTTTTGATGGTCCTGAAGATGAGTCTCACCACATTTCAGGTTGATCGGGTTAACGCCCTGAGGGGGAGGAGTTTATGAAAGTATAAAGTGTAAACATGTTTCTGTCATTGCTACGGCAAAAGCCGTAACAATTATGACATGGGTCATTAACTTTTTTGATGGGGATGCTAAAATTGAATTTTATGTCAAATTTCGCTAAACTAAACATTTAACCTCCATATAAAATCTTTAGGGGGCGCAGTCGCGCCAAATTAATTAATTTCACTTCAAGTAGGTTTAGGGCAAAGAGTTTATCAACTGATTCTAATTTGACGCAATTCGGACTTTATCTGCGCAAACGGCAGCAAATTAATTTGGGAAATTTCTGAAATTCTATGATTCTTGAGACCGTGACAGGGTCAATGTCATTTGAATAACTTTTGATGTCCCACTCCTCAGTAGCATTTTCACCAAATTTCAGCTTTTTAGGGCCACCGCCCTGGAAGGAGTTTGTACAAGTACAACATTTGGAAAAACTCCCGAGTCATGCTTAGCCATTTTTGAACCAATATGGCCGACATTTGGTTGGGCGGACGGCGTTGCCGTAATAATATTTTTTACTTCTCTTGTCACCATCTACCTCTGCGCCAAATTTCATGATTCTACGATCAGATTTTTTTTGGGTCATTTCCCATCTCTCAATGCATTTCTGGTACATTTGGGGGCGCTGACGAGCACATTTTTTAATTATAGAAAAAGGAAATAGCCAGAATGTAGAGGCACGATTATTAGAGGTGTGAACATTTTTGTGACTTTTCATCAATGTCACTGGGTGGGGGGTTGGTCCCGAAAAAAAGAAGAAGAAGAAGAAGAAGAAGAAGAAGAAGAAGAAGAAGAAGAAGAAGAAGAAGAAGAAGAAGAAGAAGAAGAAGAAGAAGAAGAAGAAGAAGAAGAAGAAGAAGAATATTCCGATGCGAAAACAATGTTTCCCATTTTTCAAATATCATAAACTATACGTGTGGGTCCCTGGTCACTGACGGGTACTTTCCTTAATTTTGAGTGGGCTCCGCCCACTTTGTGTTTTTGGCCCTCTAAACAGTAATAATGTTAAATTTTTGCATCACATGTTCTCCTTGAACCGACACCTTAACGTGGTGGAGGGGTTTGAGTGCCCGAATGATCCCGGGAGCTATGTTGTCGGGGGCTTCATGCCCCTGGTAGGGTCTCCCAAGGCAAACAGGTCCTAAGTGACGGGTCAGACAAAGATCGGTTCAGAAGCCTCTTATGACGACGACACGAACAAGGCCGTTTACGTCGCCCGGATCGGCGTCACCGGGGCCCCATCCTGGAGCCAGGCCTGGGATGGGTGCTCCATGGCGAGCGCCTGGTGGCCGGGTCTTACCCCACGGGGCCCGGCCGGGCACAGCCCGAAAGAGCGACGTGGGGCCGCCCTCCCGTGGGCCCACCACCCGCAGGAGGATCCATAAGGGGCCGGTGCAGAGAGATCTGGGCGGCAGTCGACGGCAGGGGCGACCAGATCTCCAGACACAGAGACTAACTCTGGGGACATGGAATGTCCCCTCGCTGGGGGGGAAAGAGCCTGAGCTTGTGCGGGAGGTTGAGCGATACCGACTAGATATAGTCGGCCTCACCTCCACGCACAGTTTGGGCTCTGGAACCCATCTCCTCGAGAGGGGCTGGACGCTCCACTTCTCTGGTGTTGCCCGCGGGGAGAGGCGGCGGGCTGGTGTGGGCTTGCTGATAGCCCCTCAGCTCAGCCGCCACGTGTTGGAGTTTACCCCGGTGAACGAGAGGGTCGCGTCCCTCCGCCTTCGGGTGGGGGACAGGTCTCTCACTGTTGTGGCGGCCTACGGGCCGAACAGCAGTGCAGAGTACCCGGCCTTCTTGGAGTCCTTGGGAGGGGTACTGGACAGTGCACCGACCGGGGACTCCGTTGTTCTACTGGGGGACTTCAACGCCCACGTGGGCAATGACAGTGACACCTGGAGAGGGGTGATCGGGAAGAACGGCTTCCCCGATCTGAACCCGAGCGGTGTTCAGTTATTGGACTTCTGTGCTAGCCACGGATTGTCCATAACGAACACCATGTTCAAGCACAAGGGTGTCCATCAGTGCACATGGCACCAGGACACCCTAGGCCGGAGGTCAATGATCGACTTTGTTGTCGTGTCATCAGACCTCCGGCCGCGTGTCTTGGACACTCGGGTGAAGAGAGGGGCAGAGTTGTCAACCGATCACCACCTGGTGGTGAGTTGGATCCGCTGGCAGAGGAGGAAGCCGGACAGACTTGGCAGACCCAAGCGCATTGTGAGGGTCTGTTGGGAACGTCTAGTGGAGCCCTCTGTCAGTAGGGTATTCAACTCGCACCTCCGGGAGAGCTTCTCCCATGTCCCGGGGGAGGTTGGGGACATTGAGTCCGAGTGGACCATGTTCTCCGCCTCCATTGTTGATGCGGCTGCTCGGAGATGTGGTCGCAAGGTCTCCGGTGCCTGTCGTGGCGGCAACCCCCGAACCCGGTGGTGGACACCGGAAGTAAGGGATGCCGTCAGACTGAAGAAGGAGGCCTATCAGGCCACTCTGGCTTGTAGGTCTCCGGAGGTCATCGACGGGTATCGGCAGGCCAAGCGAGCCGCGGCTCGTGCTGTCGCAGAGGCAAAAACCCGGGCCTGGGAGGAGTTCGGGGAGGTCATGGAGGAGGACTATCGGTCGGCACCAAAGAAATTCTGGCAAACCGTCCGGCGCCTCAGGAGGGGGAAGCAGTGTCTCACCAACACCGTTTACGGTGCGGGTGGAGGCCTGCTGACCTCAACTGGGGATGTCGTCGGACGGTGGAAGGAATACTTTGAGGATCTCCTTAATCCCTCAGTCACGTCTTCCGAAGAGGAAGTGGAGACCGGGGACTCGGTGGCTGGCTCATCCATCACCCAAGCTGAAGTCACTGAGGTTGTTCGCAAACTCCTCGGTGGCAGGGCTCTGGGGGTGGATGAGATCCGCCCTGAGTACCTAAAGTATCTGGATGTTGTAGGACTGTCTTGGTTGACACGTCTCTGCAACATCGCGTGGCGTTCGGGGACCGTGCCTCTGGACTGGCAGACCGGGGTGGTGGTCCCTCTGTTCAAGACGGGGGACCGGAGGGTGTGTTCCAACTACAGAGGGATCACACTCCTCAGCCTCCCGGGTAAGGTCTATTCCAAGGTACTGGAGAGGAGAATCCGACCGATAGTCGAACCTCGGATTCAGGAGGAGCAGAGTGGTTTTCGTCCCGGTCGTGGAACACTGGACCAGCTCTATACCCTCCATCGGGTGCTCGAGGGTTCATGGGAGTTTGCCCAACCAGTCCATATGTGTTTTGTGGATCTGGAGAAGGCTTTCGACCGTGTCCCTCGGGGTGTCCTTTGGGGGGTGCTCCGGGAGTACGGGGTCCGGGGCCCTTTGCTCAGGGCTGTCCGGTCCCTGTATGACCGGAGCAGGAGCTGTGTTCGCATTGCCGGCAGTAAGTCAGACCTGTTCCCAGTGCATGTTGGACTCCGCCAGGGCTGCCCTTTGTCACCGGTTCTGTTCATAATTTTTATGGACAGAATTTCTAGGCGCAGTCAGGGGTCGGAGGGTGTGGTCAGGGGTCAGAGGGTGTCCGGTTTGGGGACCACAGGATCTCATCTCTGCTGTTCGCAGACGATGTTGTCCTGATGGCTCCATCAAACCCGGACCTGCAACATGCACTGGGACGGTTTGCAGCCGAGTGTGAAGCGGCTGGGATGAGAATCAGCTCCAAATCCGAGGCCATGGTTCTCGACCGGAAAAAGGTGGCTTGCCCTCTCCAGGTGGGTGGGGTGTCCTTGCCCCAAGTGGAGGAGTTCAAGTATCTCGGGGTCTTGTTCACGAGTGAGGGAAGGATGGAGCGTGAGATCGACAGGCGGATCGGTGCAGCGGCTGCAGTGATGCAGTCGCTGCATCGGACCGTTGTGGTAAAGAGGGAGCTGAGCCGAAAGGCAAAGCTCTCTATTTACCGGTCGGTCTACGTTCCTGCCCTCACCTATGCTCATGAGCTTTGGGTAGTGACCGAAAGAACAAGATCGCGGATACAAGCGGTCGAAATGAGTTTCCTCCGCCGTGTGGCTGGCCGCTCCCTTAGAGATAAGGTGAGGAGCTCGGCCACACGAGGGGAGCTCGGAGTAGAGCCGCTGCTCCTCCACGTCGAGAGGAGCCAGCTGAGGTGGCTCGGGCATCTGTTTCGGATGCCTCCTGGGCGCCTCCCTCGGGAGGTGTTTCAGGCATGTCCCACCGGGAAGAGGCCCCGGGGAAGACCCAGGACACGCTGGAGAGACTATGTCTCTCGGCTGGCCTGGGAACGCCTCGGGATCCCCCCGGAGGAGTTAGAGGAAGTGTCTGGGGAGAGGAAGTCTGGGAGTCCCTGCTCAGACTGCTGCCCCCGCGACCCGGCCCCGGATAAAGCGGCAGAAGATGGATGGATGGATGGATGGATGTTTATATGAACGGAACATGGAAGAGATGGGGAACGTGTTGGTGAGACACTTAGAGCAACGAGCGCTTTACTCGTTTAGTGCCACTTTTGCACGAGCTTCGCCCGTTTACAACTGTAATGTTCCATTTGACTCATGAGTCTGCAGGTGCATGTGGGAGGAGCTAGTGAGTGTTTGGAAGTGGGCGTGTGCTTCGGCCTCTCGCCAGCTTGTGGCGCTCGGGCCTAATCATATTTTTTAGGTATTTGTATTTTACTTCAGTATATTCGACAGTAGATATTTTTTTTTTACCAGAGGTGGCAGAGTATAAATATTGTAAAGTATTGAGTAAAGTTACCTCAAAATAAAAGGACCCGATAAAAGTACAAAGTCCAAGAAATGACTCAAGTAAGAGTCATAAAAAAAGAAAGTTTTTTAAGGAAACTTTTGCTCAAGTAAGAGACCGTGTACTACTGTCCACATGCAGTACTCACTGTACTACTGTCCACATGCAGTACTCACTGTACTACTGTCCACATGCAGTACTCACTGTACTACTGTCCACATGCAGTACTCACTTTACTACTGTCCACATGCAGTACTCACTGTACTACTGTCCACATGCAGTACTCACTGTACTACTGTCCACATGCAGTACTCACTGTACTACTGTCCACATGCAGTACTCACTTTACTACTGTCCACATGCAGTACTCACTGTACTACTGTCCACATGCAGTACTCACTTTACTACTGTCCACATGCAGTACTCACTGTACTACTGTCCACATGCAGTACTCACTGTACTACTGTCCACATGCAGTACTCACTGTACTACTGTCCACATGCAGTACTCACTGTACTACTGTCCACATGCAGTACTCACTGTACTACTGTCCACATGCAGTACTCACTTTACTACTGTCCACATGCAGTACTCACTTTACTACTGTCCACATGCAGTACTCACTGTACTACTGTCCACATGCAGTACTCACTTTACTACTGTCCACATGCAGTACTCACTTTACTACTGTCCACATGCAGTACTCACTGTACTACTGTCCACATGCAGTACTCACTGTACTACTGTCCACATGCAGTACTCACTTTACTACTGTCCACATGCAGTACTCACTGTACTACTGTCCACATGCAGTACTCACTTTACTACTGTCCACATGCAGTACTCACTGTACTACTGTCCACATGCAGTACTCACTTTACTACTGTCCACATGCAGTACTCACTGTACTACTGTCCACATGCAGTACTCACTGTACTACTGTCCACATGCAGTACTCACTGTACTACTGTCCACACGCAGTACTCACTGTACTACTGTCCACATGCAGTACTCACTTTACTACTGTCCACATGCAGTACTCACTGTACTACTGTCCACATGCAGTACTCACTGTACTACTGTCCACATGCAGTACTCACTGTACTACTGTCCACATGCAGTACTCACTGTACTACTGTCCACATGCAGTACTCACTTTACTACTGTCCACATGCAGTACTCACTGTACTACTGTCCACATGCAGTACTCACTGTACTACTGTCCACATGCAGTACTCACTGTACTACTGTCCACATGCAGTACTCACTGTACGACTGTCCACATGCAGTACTCACTGTACTACTGTCCACATGCAGTACTCACTGTACTACTGTCCACACGCAGTACTCACTGTACTACTGTCCACACGCAGTACTCACTGTACTACTGTCCACACGCAGTACTCACTGTACTACTGTCCACATGCAGTACTCACTGTACTACTGTCCACACGCAGTACTCACTGTACTACTGTCCACATGCAGTACTCACTGTACTACTGTCCACACGCAGTACTCACTGTACTACTGTCCACATGCAGTACTCACTGTACTACTGTCCACACACAGTACTCACTGTACTACTGTCCACATGCACCACATGCAGTACTCACTGTACTACTGTCCACATGCAGTACTCACTGTACTACTGTCCACATGCAGTACTCACTGTACTACTGTCCACATGCAGTACTCACTGTACTACTGTCCACATGCAGTACTCACTGTACTACTGTCCACATGCAGTACTCACTTTACTACTGTCCACATGCAGTACTCACTGTACTACTGTCCACATGCAGTACTCACTGTACTACTGTCCACACGCAGTACTCACTGTACTACTGTCCACACGCAGTACTCACTGTACTACTGTCCACATGCAGTACTCACTGTACTACTGTCCACATGCAGTACTCACTGTACTACTGTCCACATGCAGTACTCACTGTACTACTGTCCACACGCAGTACTCACTGTACTACTGTCCACATGCAGTACTCACTGTACTACTGTCCACACGCAGTACTCACTGTACTACTGTCCACATGCAGTACTCACTGTACTACTGTCCACACGCAGTACTCACTGTACTACTGTCCACAGGCAGTACTCACTGTACTACTGTCCACACGCAGTACTCACTGTACTACTGTCCACACGCAGTACTCACTGTACTACTGTCCACACGCAGTACTCACTGTACTACTGTCCACACGCAGTACTCACTGTACTACTGTCCACACGCAGTACTCACTGTACTACTGTCCACATGCAGTACTCACTGTACTACTGTCCACACGCAGTACTCACTTTACTACTGTCCACACGCAGTACTCACTGTACAACATGCAGTACTTACTTTACAACACGCAGTACTCACTTTACCACAGGCAGTACTCACTTTACTACACGCAGTACTCACTTTACTACACGCAGTACTCACTTTACACACGCAGTACTCACTTTACAACACGCAGTACTCACTTTACCACAGGCAGTACTCACTTTACTACACGCAGTACTTACTTTACTACACGCAGTACTTACTTTACTACACGCAGTACTTACTTTACTACACGCAGTACTTACTTTACTACAAGAGGCCAAAGAGTCAGAAAGTCACTCCGAGAAGCACATTTTAAAAAGTAACTCAAATTAACGTAATTGAATACTGCGCCCTCTGCTTTTCACTTTTCCCTCACTACATTTGTACTACAGGTATTTGTACTTTCTACTGCATGGGGCGGAGGAGTGTATTTTGTAGCCCGTCCGTGGGGATCTTTCCCACGTCTTTAGAGCTTCAGGTCTAAGCTCAGAGCAAACAACCGTGTGGAAAGTAACAACAAATGCCCCATTCTACTTGTACTTGTATACTTCCTGCCGTGTAATACTTGTACTTGTAACTGAGTATCGTTCCTGCCGCGTAATTGTACTTTCAAAATCAACAAAGGAAATTTGTTAAAACGTATTTCTGCTTTAAACTGTTTATTTTATCACGTTTTGTACAAAAGACTGATCTAAAATTATACTGAAACCACAGTAAAAAAGTACTAGTACTAGTTTAGAAGTCGTTTTTTGTGTGTACGTTTTACTTTTACTTCAAGTCCATCTGACGGTTTGAACACACATTTGACTAAAAGGCACTGAACTGAATTATATTTCAGGATTGACTCCACCTTTGGCCCGTTTGTGTAAAGTTTATAGTTGTACTTCCTGGTTTGAGGTGATGTCACAGCTGTTTCCATAGCAACCAGACTGTAAACAAGAGCCAAACTCCACATAAACGACACGGCAGTTCTGATCTGACACAATAAGACCATAAAACACCTTTATTCAGTCCAACCATGGTTTAAACACTCTCTGTGTCGCACACTGATGACATCACAGAGGGACCCAGCTCCACTTCCTGTTGTTTTAAACTCTTATTTTTCATAATTTCTTCACAAACTGCCACTTAACCGACGTAAAACTGTGATAAACATTCACCGCAGATTCTGCACCATTAAACTAAGTCAGAATTATAAAAACAGGAGAACCTTTAATAGGGACTTTAACGACACATTTGGTCCCAGTACTTTTACTTGAGTACAAATACGCAGTACTCAGACAAAACAGGATTCACTTTTTTAAACCCGCTAATCTCACGCAAAGGTTAAAGGTTCGGTAATACATCTGCTTAAACTCTCAAAATGCTCAAATTAAAATGCGTAATCTTAAAATGCAACTGTTGCACATTTGTGCCGGTTTGCATGTTCTCCTCGCACTGGCTCGACTCGTCAGCGCTAGCTAACCCCCGCGCCGAAAATAACGCGGTCGGCCCAAAAACAAAAGCGGAGTCGTTTGTGGCGCGACACAGAGGGACAGGAATAGACTTTATGAGCGCTTTAACCTTCAGAGTCAAAGGAGGCAGCAGCTGTTAGCCCGTGCTAGCGCCTGTTAGCCACGCGTTAGCACCTGTTAGCCCGTGTTAGCGGCTGTTAGCATGTGTTAGCCGCCCGCTTGTGTTCTTTGGGTCGAGCCTTGACTTAATGAGTTTCGAGGCGTGTTTTGGCTCTGGTCGAACATTAACGGACGAGATACAGGTCAGATCTGAGGAGAGGCGAGCCCGCTGTAAGGATCAGTGTGTTTTAAGGTATTTTTAAAGGTATAACTTAAGGGGATAAAAATATGTTAAAATGTTAAATTTAGATCAAATTCAGGTCCAAACTGTAGCTTAAAGGACACGTATTATGTATTTGTTTACCTTTACTTTGGCGTCTCATGTTTTAGAACTTAAAATAAAGTTTGCACAGAAAAGCACACATGCCTTTACTCTTAGTCAGGTGTTTCCAAGTCAGGATTTGTGTTAGCGCTCTGTCTACTGGCAGCAGGAGGAATTACCACAGGGAAATGAACAAAAGCTAGCTTGCCCCGACATGCTAACGTAAGCACAGAGTTGTGATGAAGGTGTTTTGAGTCAGAAACGCTCAGAACGAGTCCGCAATGGTTTATGGAGTTAAAAACAGCACTTTTCTCCGATCTCTGAGCCAGTTTGTCCTTCTCCGGTGACGCTAACGAACATTAGCATGCTAACGATGCACTTCCTGCTCCTCCGAGGATAAAACCCTTCACATTTAGACACGGAGAATGCGCCGTTGTCTCATTTTGACCCCAATAGATATCCTTGTTATCAATTTGTACTGGGACAAAACTAATTTTCCAAAAAATTCCTACAAAAAATTCAAAAAAAATGTCAACTCATTTTTTAAAAAATTCAAAAAATTTAATTGTTCTATTTTCAGGTGTCAAAACAGTAAAGATCAGGAGCAACACCGTTAAACGCTTTCTCTCTTTTTATTGCTCAGAACACCTTATTTAATCTCATCTAAGTCTTATTTTGGCGGATCCGACCTGCTCGTTTCCATGGAGACAGAGCAGTTTAACGCCATACCGCGGAACATTCCAAGCGAGACAAAGCGAACGCAACGTCACGGCGAAACAAGCGTGACAAGCTCGAGCGCGACAAGCAAAACCGCAGCCGAACGCAGCAGGCCGCGTATTTTCAAAATAAAAGCATGAGCTACGGTTTGTTGGAGGTGATTCATCGGCTCCGGACGTGTCGACAGCAATAAGCAGACGCATCAAAACGCCCACGTGAACCCACTGAAACACGACCCGGACTCTGGACTGAGCCGGGACCGAACGCTGGACCCGGGACAAAATCCTGGTCCGATTTAACCCTGATGTCACGGTTACGACGCGCAGTCTGGAGTCTATTTTGAAACCGCGCCGCACTCCAGACCACAACATCACACGGAATATGATCTGCATTATTCATTTTTAATGTCGGGAATATCTGAAGAGGTAGGATCCCGCTGCCCGGTTTTCTCACATGCAAAAGTACTGTATTTTCCGTAGTATAAGTTCACACTGGAGTATAAGTTTGCACTGGAGTATAAGTCGCTCTGGAGTATAAGTCGCACTGGAGTATAAGTCGCTCTGGAGTATAAGTCGCTCTGGAGTATAAGTCGCTCTGGAGTATAAGTCGCACTGGAGTATAAGTCGCACTGGAGTATAAGTCGCACTGGAGTATAAATCGCTCTGGAGTATAAGTCGCACTGGAGTATAAGTCGCTCTGGAGTATAAGTCGCTCTGGAGTATAAATCGCTCTGGAGTATGAGTCGCACTGGAGTATAAGTCACTCTGGAGTATAAGTCGCTCTGGAGTATAAGTCGCACTGGAGTATAAGTCGCACTGGAGTATAAGTCGCACTGGAGTATAAATCGCTCTGGAGTATAAATCGCACTGGAGTATAAGTCGCACTGGAGTATAAGTCGCACTGGAGTATAAGTCGCACTGGAGTATAAGTCGCACTGGAGTATAAGTCGCACTGGAGTATAAATCGCTCTGGAGTACAAGTCGCTCTGGAGTATAAATCGCTCTGGAGTATAAGTCGCTCTGGGGTATAAGTCGCACTGGAGTACAAGTCGCACTGGAGTACAAGTAGCACTGGAGTACAAGTCGCACTGGAGTATAAGTCGCACTGGAGTATAAGTCGCTCTGGAGTATAAATCGCTCTGGAGTATGAGTCGCACTGGAGTATAAGTCACTCTGGAGTATAAGTCGCACTGGAGTATAAGTCGCTCTGGAGTATAAGTCGCACTGGAGTATAAGTCGCACTGGAGTATAAGTCGCACTGGAGTATAAGTCGCACTGGAGTATAAGTCGCACTGGAGTATAAGTCGCACTGGAGTATAAGTCGCACTGGAGTATAAGTCGCACTGGAGTATAAATCGCTCTGGAGTACAAGTCGCTCTGGAGTATAAATCGCTCTGGAGTATAAGTCGCTCTGGGGTATAAGTCGCACTGGAGTACAAGTCGCACTGGAGTACAAGTCGCACTGGAGTACAAGTCGCACTGGAGTACAAGTCGCACTGGAGTATAAGTCGCACTGGAGTATAAGTCGCTCTGGAGTATAAATCGCTCTGGAGTATGAGTCGCACTGGAGTATAAGTCACTCTGGAGTATAAGTCGCTCTGGAGTATAAGTCGCACTGGAGTATAAGTCGCACTGGAGTATAAGTCGCACTGGAGTATAAGTCGCACTGGAGTATAAATCGCTCTGGAGTATAAGTCGCACTGGAGTATAAATCGCACTGGAGTATAAGTCGCACTGGAGTATAAATCGCACTGGAGTACAAGTCGCACTGGAGTACAAGTCGCACTGGAGTACAAGTCGCACTGGAGTACAAGTCGCACTGCAGTATAAGTCGCTCTGGAGTACAAGTCGCTCTGGAGTATAAGTCGCTCTGGAGTACAAGTCGCTCTGGAGTATAAGTCGCTCTGGAGTATAAGTCGCTCTGGAGTACAAGTCGCACTGGAGTACAAGTCGCTCTGGAGTACAAGTCGCTCTGGAGTACAAGTCGCTCTGGAGTATAAGTCGCTCTGGAGTACAAGTCGCTCTGGAGTACAAGTCGCTCTGGAGTACAAGTCGCTCTGGAGTACAAGTCGCTCTGGAGTATAAGTCGCTCTGGAGTACAAGTCGCTCTGGAGTACAAGTCGCTCTGGAGTACAAGTCGCTCTGGAGTACAAGTCGCTCTGGAGTAC
>NW_027316294.1:0-10000 GCF_026437365.1 Eucyclogobius newberryi | reverse complement strand
GTAGCAAGCTAGCTTTTGTTTTATTCCCCATGGCGATTCCCTCTGCTGCCAGTAGGCGGCGCGCTAACACAAACGAGGGAACGCCCGACCGAGAGAGCGTCCCGATGAAAGTGTTCTGGTCACGTAACTTCCTGTTTTGCGCTAACGCCAGAGAAGCAGACGTTAGCATAATGTGAAGACCGGCGACGGGCCATCGTTTGTAGCTCGTTAGCATAATGTGAAGACCGGCGACGGGCCATCGTTTGTAGCTCGTTAGCATAATGTGAAGACCGGCGACGGGCCATCGTTTGTAGCTCGTTAGCATAATCTGAAGACCGGCGACGGGCCATCGTTTGTAGCACGTTAGCATAATGTGAAGACCGGCGACGGGCCATCGTTTGTAGCACGTATCGAGGCGCGATTTCATTTGCAAATAAAAGTGGAAGACGCCCGCCGCAGGAAGCCCGTCCTCTGAGACACTTTGATCTGCATTTCCTGTGGCGCTGCTGTGGCCTCACGTTTGGGGAACAAAGTAGGAAGAGAAGGGAAGTTCCACAGGACTCACTTTGGTCCAGATCGGTGTTTCCTGCTCTGCTACGTCTATTTAGCAACTAATACAGCCTAAATCGCACCTGAAGCGTACTTTTTAATCACGACAAAAAGACGTTTAGTCATTCCAAAGCAACAAAAAAGTGGCTAAAAGCAACAAAAAAGTGACTCAATGCAACACAAAATGACTAACAACAACAAAAAAGTGACTAACAACAACAGAAAAGTGACTAAAAGCAACAAAAAAGTGACTCAAAACAACATAAAACTGACTAAAACAACAAAAAAGTGACTAAAAGCAACAAAAAAAGTGACTAAAAACAGCAAAATAGTGACTACCAAAAACAAAAAAGTGACAAAAAAAGACAAAAAGTGACTAAAAGCAACAAAAAAGTGACTTAAAGCAACAAAAAAGTGACGGTATGGTAGTTTTAATCATGAGACTTAATTTAGAGATTCATTTCCAGGATTGTGTGCGTGTGTGAGGGGCGTGGCTAAAGCGAGCGTGTGCGAGGGGCATGGCTAAAGCTAGCGTGCACAGGTACAGTTTTGCCTCATTTCTTTTTACTTCTCTGCAAAACCTCTATGACGCGTTTGAACCTCTCTTTATGTCATGCTAATGCTAACGTTAGACGCATTATGACCTGAAAATATCAGATTTTGGCTCTTGACAAAGCGATAAACAGGAAACAGTTGCTAAGGCGCCACATAGTCGTTAGCATCAGTGGAAACACGGCGCTTTAGCACGAGATCAAGTCAGAGTTTGGAGACGAATGATTCTTTTGTGTTTCTCTGTGACGCTAAAGCTAACGCTAATGCTAAAGCCTGAGTCCGTTCCGGTGCTCTGTATTTGCGGGCGTCGCAGTCACTCACGTCGGGATACTCTTTGACGGGGACGTAGAGTTTCTCCTGGAGCTGGGCGACGGGTCCGATGGCCTCGGGCAGCTCCTCGTCCCGTCCCGTGAACATGCCGCCGTTCACCGTGTCGTTGTACATGTCTTTACGAACACGCCCGATTTCTGAAACACAAGACAGGAAACACATCACCATTTTGGACTAAACATGACCATGACTATGAAATAAAACCACACAAAACTACAGCCCTGAGGAGAGAAGCAGTTCAAATGAGGCTAAATACAGACACGCTGAAGATCTGTGTGAGGAACAATGACACACTGAAGATCTGTGTGAGGAACAATGACACTGAAGATGCTTGTGGACAGTGCAGAACAATGAAAACAGCTGTGACCGAGTGAGAGTTTCTTGGGACGATGAGTCACTGCGACTGAATTTAAGGCGGGATCTCGGACTGAGAGAGAGAGAGAGAGGAGAGAGAGTATATTTTCTATAATTTTTCCGCTGAATTCATCCAAACACATCTGCAGATTCACTCCATTTAACACTGCAGGACTAAACCAGGACTAAACCAGGACTAAACCAGGACTAAACCAGGACTAAACCAGGACTAAACCAGGACTAAACCAGGACTAAACCAGGTCTAAACCAGGACTAAACCAGGTCTAAACCAGGACTAAACCAGGTCTAAACCAGGACTAAACCAGGACTAAACCAGGTCTAAACCAGGACTAAACCAGGACTAAACCAGGTCTAAACCAGGACTAAACCAGGTCTAAACCAGGACTAAACCAGGTCTAAACCAGGACTAAACCAGGACTAAACCAGGTCTAAACCAGGACTAAACCAGGACTAAACCAGGTCTAAACCAGGACTAAACCAGGTCTAAACCAGGACTAAACCAGGACTAAACCAGGACTAAACCAGGACTAAACCAGCTGCAGCTCAGTTAAACTCTACAGGAGGCTGGGAGGGCATCTGACACTGAGCTGTAGAATGCGAGGACTTCAGGCTTGAGTTAATATTAAACCATGAGCTCATCTGTTGTTGTCAAACGGATCTACTGACAACAACGACCTGGTTTAGTCCTGTTTTTTTGCTGGTGGTTGTTGTTGTTGTTGTTGTTTTGTGGCGGTTGTTGTTGTTGTTGTTGTTTTGTGGCGGTTGTTGTTGTTGTTGTTGTTTTGTGGCGGTTGTTGTTGTTGTTGTTGTTGTTGTTGTTGTTTTGTGGCGGTTGTATCCAAGTGTCACTGCCAGACTTTATTCTTTAGACTTCATGTTTCAGAGTCCGAGCGGCTTCATTCCAGGACTGACTCTTCTTCTCCTTCTTTGATGTTCGGTGCTTCCGTCGTTCAGCTTTAGTCTTTAGTCTTTAGTCTTTAGTCTTTAGTCTTTAGTCTTTAGTCTTTAGTCTTTAGTCTTTAGTCTTTAGTCTTTAGGCTTTAGTCTTTAGTCTTTAGTCTTTAGTCTTTAGTCTTTAGTCTTTAGTCTTTAGTCTTTAGGCTTTAGTCTTTAGTCTTTAGGCTTTAGTCTTTAGTCTTTCCACTGATGTCGTTGCTTAGCAGCCGTGCATCTAGGAGACTGGGCGAGGTCAAGAGACCACCATCCTGATCCTTTCTCTTCTGTTGAGTCTGAGCAGCAGTTTAGAACATCCACCACCAGGGTATTCTCACTAACTCTGGTATTCTCACTAACTCTGGTATTCTCACTAACTCTGGTATTCTCACTAACTCTGGAACCTTCTCACTAACTCTGGTATTCTCACTAACTCTGGAACCTTCTCACTAACTCTGGAACCTTCTCACTAACTCTGGAACCTTCTCACTAACTCTGGTATTCTCACTAACTCTGGTATTCTCACTAACTCTGGTATTCTCACTAACTCTGGTATTCTCACTAACTCTGGTATTCTCACTAACTCTGGAACCTTCTCACTAACTCTGGAACCTTCTCACTAACTCTGGAACCTTCTCACTAACTCTGGAACCTTCTCACTAACTCTGGAACCTTCTCACTAACTCTGGAACCTTCTCACTAACTCTGGAACCTTCTCACTAACTCTGGAAACTTCTCACTAACTCTGGAACCTTCTCACTAACTCTGGAACCTTCTCACTTCTTGGGAGCAGCTCTGGCTCCTCCCTCTGTATTCACTTAACCTTGTTACTTGACACTTTGACTGCATCTTCATAGGAAATACCTTGAGTCCTTAATCTTCTGGCCCTCAGCAGCTCTTCTGCTAAACGTGCCTCCCCCGTAGACAGAGCCATGTTCTTCAGTTACAGCACTTCACTTTTGCTCCTTGGTCACACTTCCCATACTCGTGATCTCTGCACATTTACCACATGGTTGCTTCCCTCTGCAGACGCTGCAATATGCCCAAAGCGCTGGCACTTAAAGCAACGCAGGGGCGGGGCATATGGCCTAAAGCCATAGCACATGAACCCAATGAACACCTCACGAGACGTTACCATTACCGACAGGCGGTCACATCTTACCCCAAACCAGGTCCCCTTCATCCGCCTAGCGTCCACCACCTTAGCTCCAGTCAAATTCCCCTTTACTTCATCCACAGACGTCGTTGTAGGGACGCCTACGATAACTCCTCTGACCGCCTACGATAACTCCTCTGACCGCCTACGATAACTCCTCTGACCGCCTAAGATAACTCCTCTGACCGCCTACGATAACTCCTCTGACCGCCTACGATAACTCCTCTGACCGTGTTTTTTTCAGCATCAGACACAAGAATGTCCTTTCCACCCAGACGTTTAGTTCCAATCGCCTTCCTTTGCTGAGCCGCGTCCTTGCACACGACCAGCAGCAAGCCATCCCTAAGGACACTCGCACTCTTGACCACTCCCACAGCTACAGTTAGGCTCCTTGTCAATGCCACTGGAATCCACTCCTTAAAGGACGCATTATCCTGTGCAAGCTTTATGATCACCTTACACACTTTGCCCTCACCCCCAATATCAACAGCTTCAGCTTCATCCTGCTGCTCATTTCCAGAACCCTCGGACGAGCTAAGGGACTTTTTACGTTTCCGGGTACCGGCAGCCCAAAAAGGCTGCTCCTCCTCGCCACCGACCATCGACCCATTCTCCTCCGCCGTCTCCTCTTCAGGTTTGTGTGAGGCTCTTTATGGTGTTTTACCGCCACCTACTGCAGTTCCGCCGTACATACGGCTTTATTCTTTAGACTTTAAAGCTCTTTTCGTGCCACAAAAGAGTTTTCACTTTGACGCTGACCGGAGTGTAGACAGTGAAGTCTAAAGTCTAAGACGTACAACTACAGTAGAAGAAGAAAAAGAAGAGATGTTCTACACAAGTGAAAGGAGCTTTGAGGAGATGTTGCGGTGCTCGATCTGTCTGGAGGTGTTCTCTGAGCCAGTGTCCACTCCATGTGGACACAACTTCTGCAAACGCTGCATCTGTGCGGCCTGGGCCCATTGGGGGCCCTGCAGATGTCCTCTGTGCAACAGGATGTATCTCAGAAGACCTAAGCTCAGAGTCAACTATTTGGTCTTGGAGATGGTCTCTCAGTTTAGGAGGTCCTCTCTGCCGCACATGGTGGAGGACATGAGGCTGAAGGTCCAGGAGATCCAGGGCTGTGTGGAGCTCAGTGACACAGAGGTCCACAGAGAGAGGGCTGTGGGGCTGCAGGTGGCCCGGGCTCTGTCTGAGCTGGAGAAACATGTCTCTGAAGTGTCTTCAAGATTAGAACTACTGAGAGTGAAGCAGTTTGTGGTGGAGGTCACTCTGGATCCAGACACTGCTCATCCTTGGCTCGTTCTGTCTGAAGATCTCAAACAGGTTCATGACACTTATGTGAGGAAGAAGCTCCCAGATTCTCCTCTGAGGTTTGATACTTGGCCTTGTGTTCTGGGAAAGCAGAGTTTCTCCTCAGGCAGGTTTTACTTTGAGGTTCAGGTCAAAGGGAAAACTAAATGGGATTTAGGAGTGGCCCAAGAGTGCATCAACAGGAAGGGAAGGATCCCTGTGAGTCCTGAGAATGGATTCTGGTGCATCAGGTTGAGAAACAAAGATAAGTACTTGGCTTGTACAGTTCCTCTTGTCCTTCTGCCTCTGCAGCGAGCTCCTCAGAAGGTCGGGGTGTTTGTGGACTATGGTGAGGGTCTGGTCTCCTTTTATGATGCCGATTCTGCAGATCTTCTCTTCTCCTTCAGCGGCTGCTGCTTCAGAGAGAAACTGTTTCCATATTTCTGTCCCGGTTTAAATGCTGGAGGTTCAAACTCTGCTCCTCTGGTCCTCACTGCAGTGGAGACTTTCAGAGGTCAAAGTGACTAAGAACAAGAAGAAAAGTTCTGAACTTCAGTCAAATGTAACTGTGGATACTTTTGACTCCATTTTGGACTGAAAGTACAAAGTTCTTCTCTTTATTGTTTCAGTTCTTTTGAAATGTCTGAATGTTTATTATAATCCTGTTCATGGTGACCTCCTGTGAGAGGGTTTTGGGTTCAAGTCTCGGCTTTGATCAAACAAAATATCAATAAATCTGATTCTTTAATAATTCTCAATGTGTAAAATCTTCTTAAAGTGAAACAGATGTTTTTTTCTTTCTGCTCAGTTTTCTCTCTGGACATTTAACCTTTGACCTTTGACCTGTCCAGTCTTTTCTTCTTCCATTGAATCCACTTGATCCACAGATTTGTCTGGGACATGCTCCTCCCACAGAGACATGCTCCTCCCACAGAGACATGCTCCTCCCACAGAGATATGCTCCTCCCACAGAGACATGCTCCTCCCACAGAGACATGCTCCTCCCACAGAGACATGCTCCTCCCACAGAGACATGCTCCTCCCACAGAGACATGCTCCTCCCACAGACATGCTCCTCCCACAGAGACATGCTCCTCCCACAGAGATATGCTCCTCCCACAGACATGCTCCTCCCACAGAGACATGCTCCTCCCACAGAGACATGCTCCTCCCACAGAGACATGCTCCTCCCACAGACATGCTCCTCCCACAGAGACATGCTCCTCCCACAGAGACATAAAGATCAGGCCTTAAAGTAGCTCCTCCCACACCAAACTGTACAAGAGTCTGACAGAAGCAGACGAGGTTGTGAGCCTCATTTATCACACTCTCAAGTCTAAGACATGAGGCCAGTTTCACTCACGTCTAGTTTAGTCACAAACTCCATCAGAAATCCAAAATCCTCTGTAAATGTGTTTGTGTCTAAAATGTGGACAAAATGAAGACGTTTAAACTGCTCTGTCCATTTGTCTCATGTAAACGTCCCAAATATGAGACGTTTGGGCCGTTTTGACACAGAAAATGTCTTATTTCTGTAGAAAACATGACATTTGTTTCTTACATTTATGTGAGGAAACGACGGGAGAAGTTTCACACTGAATCTTTAAATGTCAGACCTGTTCAGCTGCAGCGTTTCTCCTTTAAGTAGATCTTTAAAGTCCATGTGACGGGTTAAACCACACATTCCACTCACTGAACACAATTATATTTTAGATTTTACTCCACATTGCTCCCGTTTGTGTAAAGTTATTGTACTTCCTGGTTTGAGGTGATGTCACAGCTGTTTCCATAGCAACCAGACTGTAAACAAGAGCCAAACTCCACATAAACGACACGACAGTTCTGATCTGACACAATAAGACCATAAAACACCTTTATTCAGTCCGACCATGGTTTGAACTGTCTCTGTGTCGCACACTGATGACATCACAGAGGGACCCAGCTCCACTTCCTGTTGTTTTAAACTCTTATTTTCCATAATTTCTTCACAAACTGCAACTGAACAGAAGTAAAACTGTGATAACTCTTCAGACGGAAGTGACCGAAACACGCCTGAGACTCAGACGTGTGTTCAGACTGAGCCCTTAATGACAGGGTCTGCACCTGACGCACACCAGAGTCAGCACCTGACACACACTGATGTTGTGTAGAACTTCAGTTCAGAGTGACACATGTCAATCTGACAGGTAATATATATATGCCTCAAAATGAGCATTAGCATTAGGATTAGCATTAGCATTAGCCTTCTGAATACAGAAGTGTTCTCCTCGTTTCTGAAGTCTTTAACATGTCATTAACTATTTATTCATGTTATGATGTGTCACTCGGTGGCAGAGTGGTGAGTACATGTGCTCTCCATGTTAGCAACAGCTTGAGTTCAAATCTGGCTCTGATAGTTTGCTGCATGCCTTTCCCTCTCTCATCCCCATTTCCCTCTGTTCTGTCCGTCTAATAAAGCTGTCAGAAAAAGTGTGACTGCAAAAACCCCAAAACAGGAAGTAGTGACGCTAACACAGAGCAAACACTGAGCTAACACAGAGCTAACACAGAGCTAACACAGCGCTAACACATAACTAACGTGGAGCTAACACAGAGCTAACACTGAGCTAACACAGAGCTAACACATAACTAACGTGACGCTAACACAGAGCTAACACAGAGCTAACACTGAGCTAACACTGAGCTAACACAGAGCTAACACTGAGCTAACACTGAGCTAACACAGAGCTAACACTGAGCTAACACTGAGCTAACACAGCGCTAACCGATTACACTAGAAGTACTTTGTGTAAATCACAGTTCTACAATACATTCTATAAACATAATATAATATATATTTATTGATTTCAGGGACGGAGCATTTGAATAAACATTTCTGTCATTCTGCCAGAATCCGCTGTCCAAAGTCGTTACTTAATATTGTAATTCTGAATATTTTTAAAACAACATTTGTCTGCCATAAATGAGCCTCAGGTCAGTTAGAAAACTAAATATCAAAGTGTGGATTGGGTCAGCGACTTCTGCCAAACGTCCGGGAATAAAAACAGAAGTGAAACGAGACTTGGACTGACGCGGTCAAACCGGACTCCACCCAATTTTAGACCTGGTTTAGCCTCATTTTTTGACCAATTTCCCGCTTTGGTTTGCGTCAGGATGATCCTTTAATCGATAATTGTGACCGTCATCACAATATAATCATAAAGGCTAAAAAATTACAAAAATGTCATTATTATTTTATTTATTATTTATTTCCCCCCAAATATTTCATAAATGACAAGCCAGAGAGAGAAGAGTCACTCACTGTGTGTAAAGACACTGTTAACCACTCTGCCACTGTTATCTGTGCAGTATATTTAGCAGACGCTGCAGATAACGTTAAGAGCCCCATTTAATCTGAAGAGGCCTCTGGACAAAACAGTCACAGGATTTATGTTCAATATAATAAACCAGGACTAAACCAGGACTAAACCAGGACTAAACCAGGTCTAAACCAGTCTAACCAGGTCTAAACCAGGACTAAACCAGGACTAAACCAGGTCTAAACCAGGACTAAACCAGGACTAAACCAGGACTAACCAGGACTAAACCAGGTCTAAACAGACTAAACCAGGTCTAAACCAGGACTAAACCAGGTCTAAACCAGGTCTAAACCAGGTCTAAGACCAGGACTAAACCAGGTCTAAACCAGGGACTAAACCAGGACTAAAACAGGACTAAACCAGGACTAAACCAGGTCTAAACCAGGTCTAAACCAGGACTAAACCAGGACTAAACCAGGACTAAACCAAGGTCTAAACCAGGTCTAAACCAGGACTAAAACCAGGACTAAACCAGGACTAAACCAGGGACTAAACCAGGTCTAAACCAGGACTAAACCAGGACCTAAACCAGGACTAAACCAGGTCTAAACCAGGACTAAACCAGGACTAAACCAGGACTAAACCAGGTCTAAACCAGGACTAAACCAGGACTAAACCCAGGACTAAACCAGGTCTAAACCAGGACTAAACCAGGTCTAAACCAGGTCTAAAACCAGGACTAAAACCAGGACTAAACCAGGACTAAACCAGGTCTAAACCAGGACTAAACCAGGACTAAACCAGGACTAAACCAGGTCTAAACCAGGACTAAACCAGGTCTAAACCAGGTCTAAACCAGGACTAAACCAGGACTAAACCAGGTCTAAACCAGGTCTAAACCAGGTCTAAACCAGGGACTAAACCAGGACCTAAACCAGGTCTAAACCAGGTCTAAACCAGGTCTAAACCAGGACTAAACCAGGACTAAACCAGGACTAAACCAGGTCTAAACCAGGTCCTAAACCAGGACTAAACCAGGACTAAACCAGGTCTAAACCAGGTCTAAACCAGGTCTAAACCAGGTCTAAACCAGGACTAAAACCAGGTCTAAACCAGGACTAAACCAGGGACTAAACCAGGACTAAACCAGGTCTAAACCAGGACTAAACCAGGACTAAACAGGACTAACCAGGACTAAACCAGGACTAAACCAGGACTAAACCAGGTCTAAACCAGGACTAAGGACTAAACAGGTCTAAACCGAACCAGGTCTAAACCAGGACTAAACCCAGGACTAAACCAGGTCTAACCAGGTCTTAACCAGGGACTAAAGCAGGTCTAAACCAGGACTAAACCAAAGTACTGTTTTCTAGTCTCAAAAGTATAATTACAGTGCAATAATCTGCAGATAAAGTGTAAACTTTGTGGCTAAACAGTATTTTTCCAGTAAAAACCTAAAAATCGCTCATCAAATGCAAAGTGTGAGTCAGAATCAGATCGAACTCTAAGAAAACGCAGTGAACTCTAAAGTTAAAGT